>NC_046156.1:121300879-121404492 GCF_011064425.1 Rattus rattus | reverse complement strand
CCGACAGAGCCAGGCACACAGATCCAGGAGGGTAGAACCCAGCGAGGCCAGCGCCAGCCAGTCCAGTGACAGCGAAGGCCATTCTGGAGCCCATGCCGGGAGCGGGCAAGGGCAGACCTCAGCCGCTCACAGGAGGGCAGGCTCCAGCTCAGGGAGCCAGCGGGCCTCCGTTGAAGGTTCTTCTGGCTATGATTGTATTGTTAAATCTAAATATCTTGGTTTTAGTCAGTCACATTGCTATTATTATTAACAATGAGCAGCAATTTGCAACAGATTAAATGCTGAAATATAACCTCAAACATAGGGTTTGTTCATTTTAGTATTTGGGTTTTTGGTTCCTTATTTTCCTTAATTCATATCAGGTATTTCCTTTTCCTTTATTGTTCCCTTTAATCTATCATTATTTTGAGCCTAAATTCAGAGTTTTCCTAATAGATATTTCTTTGGATCAAGAATTTAATTTTTAACCTCATGTTTGTTTCCTATCATAGTTCATTCTTTCGTCTTTAAAATGTTTAATTTGGTTCATT
This sequence comes from Rattus rattus, assembly GCF_011064425.1. Lineage (NCBI taxonomy): Eukaryota > Metazoa > Chordata > Mammalia > Rodentia > Muridae > Rattus > Rattus rattus. The sequence continues at coordinate 121,403,962 of NC_046156.1, read as the reverse complement.
GAAGACTAGACACAATTTTACCCAAAAGTTTTAAATACTCAAAATTTATAATGAGTCTTTTGTAGGCATAATTCCCTGCCTGCACTAGGAGTTTATCATGTCTATCCTTTGTACTCCTAAAATCTGGACTGTCTTCTGCAATCATTTAAATCCCATTGGACATTTCTAATTCACCACAGTAAAATTGTATAATAATTGAAAATAAACAATTGGCTATCTACTACTGCTTGCTTGTCATGTTTTTCCTTAAAAACTTCTTTCCGAGTTTCAGAACTGAATCTTTCAAACTTTATAGAATTGCTATGTGACCATAAGGTACTGTCAGCTCCGAAATTACTAAAGATAAAATTAATAATATACCCATACACTTCTCTATTGAAATAACTTCTCCATAACATCACCTTCCATTCTAAATTGTTTTTTTTTATAAATTAAAAGGTAACATTTTACCTTGATTTTAAAATCCAATAATATGAGGTTTTGTCGGTCATAGGTCCACATCCTCAATTCACATGTGAATTTATCACATAAATAACTTCCTGCAAGATAATAAGCTGATATTAAGTGTAGCCATAGTAGGTTTATCTACTCCATTTCCCCCATTTTCAGCTCTCCGCATTTCCCAGTACTTCCTCATTTCTCTGGATTCTCAAATGAAACACACACACACACACACACACACACTCACACACACACACACAGAGAGAGAGAGAGAGAGAGAGAGAGAGAGAGACTTCTATTTAATGTACCTTAAACAGAGCAATGCCTGAGCCACTCCTAAATTTCCATGTTGCTAATGCCTCCTATACTCCTGAATTATCACTTACTAAAATCTATATTCCATCTTTGGTACCCTAGACTCAATTGGGTGTTCTCTGGGGCTGCTCTTTCCCAACTCTTATATGATTGTTCTGCAGCTATCGAGACAGATCCTTCAAGCATGGTTTTTCCCCAGTGTGGCAGTACTAAATCCTTTTCTGCCCTCAGTTCCCTAGCCTGGAAAAACAAAATTCCTGTCTCTGTCTCCTTGCCCAGCCACTGAGCGCCTGCAGGTTTAATTACCAGTTAGAAGCCACTAGAGGCAGGGACCTGCAGTGTCTTCCATGCAGGATTCTTGTGTAATTTTGGGGGAGGACACAATTAACAAAATACAAGCAAGCAATAAACCAAATCCACAACATTTCCCCCTTTTGTTCATTTAAAAAGGCCTTTTCTCTCAAATATACATTAGTTGTAACAGTTATGTGACTATAAGTTATGATATACACTAATAATCTCCAATCAATCAATTTTGTCAATTTAGGTATATTACTCTACCATCTAACTTAAAGAGTTTATGTAGATTGATGTCTATATATGCAGGTGAGGGCTAGCACAAGTTAAGTTAAAGATTGGACAGTAAAAAATAAGGTGGCAACAAAGCTTTTATAAGGCAGAAAGAAGGAAAAGAGAAGAGAATCAAAGTGGAGACAAGAAGGATGACAGATCTGGGTGGTCTTGAATTGCAAGGTAGTTGGGCTGGATTTCTGTAGGCAAATTTATCTTTTCTAGGTGGTCGGTTTATATCCTTATCAATTAGTTGTGAGTTTATTGTGAGGATGTACTGTGGATTGAGAATTTAACGTATAAGTCTGATTGATAAATCACAGTTGATGGAGTCATGATCTCACTGAGTAGTTGGGAGTGTGAGCAGAGTCTGTGCCAGGGAGTGGTGATAGGCCAGCCCATGCTGAACTTCTAGAGCCTTCATTTTACCAGGTAGCTGTAACCAAAGAGTTTGCAGTGAGCAGAGAGCTGCTGTGAGACATACTAATTAGAGATAAATTATGATTAGTTCCATTTGGCCCCCCGGGTGCCAGAACCAACACTAGAGAACAGAGTGGCAAGGTGCCACACTGAAACAGCTGTGGACTGCCTGGTCAGAGAGATCCTTGGAGAGAAGGACGGAGGTATGCATAGGAACCGGTCATGCTGCTTTTTTACTGCAACAAGTTTACAGTTCTATATTGAATTATGTTGAATTATATTGAATTAGTTGAATTATGTTCTGATTTTTAACTTGAATTACCATCTGAAAACCATCCTTTCAATTTTACATCATCTTCCTCAATGCTAAATAGCTTAAGTTTATGAGACTTCAACTAGTTTTCAACCTCATCAGAGATATGAGAACAAATAAATATTACCCAAACAGATAGGAATCACCAAAAACATAGCTTCCAAAACTTAACCAATTTGTAGAGACAGCTTACCACCTGGACAGTCCCCCATTTCTTCAGACTTCATACCCAGAACCATCTGACAGACCTTAAGTGAAGCAGGAATTATGAAGGACTAGCTTACCCTGTTTTGTTAGAGCTAAGCTGCCAACTATCCTGCATCATGTGTCCTTTCCTGGACAGTATTTTTGTCTCTACATGAATTAGGGCAATTCTTGCCCAGTGGCTACCTTACCACAACTGGAGCATCTCTATATGAGGGTTATGATGCTCAAAATCTTCCTTGAACCATGAAGGGATACTGTCAGAAGCAGATATGTCTCTGACTCTCATAACAAACTACGTAGTGGTTACATGAAAAATACTTAGAATTGAGTCTGACACATAATAGACATTCAATAAGTATTTGTCACTTGGGGAAAGTTTTAGGCATGGGTGAAATAAGAAAATGAAGAACAAAATATTGAGAAAATATACCATTAAATATCTACCCATAGTTAAATGACAAATATGTGGTAGGTATAAAATTGAAAACCTGGAAACATCGAACTCAATAGTATAGTTTCTGACATGTATAAGAACTAAATGCAATATCCACCACAAGAAAACAAAATCAAAATTAAAACATACTTATTTGAAGATGATTTTTTAGTGTTAGGCATGATGGTGCTGAGGCTGAAGCAGAAAGATAGTATATTCAAAGCTAGTCTGGACTATATTGCAAAGGTTCAGGCCATAAGTGGAGATAGATAGATAGATAGATAGATAGATAGATAGATAGATAGATAGATAGATAGATAGATAGATATAGATTTACAGACCAACAGACAATAACCCACCTCAACCTAAAAAAAAAAATTAAAAGATTTCTAACTTAATTCTGTCTTTCAAGTCCTCACTTCTATCACTAAAAGGTATTGTCAACATTCAAATATTGCAGACAATTAATATAAAGAAATGAATATAGTCATTGCTTTGATATCTTGAAATATGTGATACTAGAAAGAGTCATTTCTATAGATAGGCAGTGATATAAAGATATAATGAAAATTTTAGTTTCTTTGAAAAACACAGAAATTGTTATGGGAATCTGTTTTTACTTCATTTCCAGCTGTGAGATATGGGCACTGCTTCAGAGTGTCCAGAGCAGTAGACTATGATTGGCCTCGTGCTCTAGAAAAGGATTGATTTTGCCAGCTGCAGAGAGTTTCTGCATTTATGTGATGTCTGGAATTCTGGGGACTTTTCCCATAATGCTCAAGTCCCAGTAGGGGTGGCTGGTTGGTGGTTGGATAATGTTGCTTGCTGTTGGTTGCAGTTTGCTGCGGCTTGTAAAGTGGTCATTCACAAAGATATGAGAAGAAATTTGGTATCCTGAGAGCAAGGACCAAACTTGCCCCAAGGAACTTGATGCTCCTAATTAACAGGAAGTAGTCTAACAATATTGTCACCCCTTTAACATATATTCTTTTTTCTCTCCTACCTAGTGTTAGGAGGTTAAAGGGATGGAAGAATAGGGAAACAGAATGGTGGAAGAAAAAAGAACCTACAAAGTAGCCAAAAGTCTGCTACATAAAGAAATTACTAGAAAGAATAGGAATGAAAGGTCTCCAATGAACCAGATACAATAAATATAAACTCTTCCTGACAGAAGCAAGAAACTACTATCTAACCAAATCATCAGTTTTCAACATCCAGAAGAGTGCTAGCTTATGTGGATTTGGGAGAGGTATGAGGTCTGGGAATATAGTATTTATGAGATACTTTTTGAGAATTAACAGGAGACCAGATCATGGATGATATATTTGGGAAACCAAAGTTCAAGGCTAGACTTCCCTTGCCCAGATTTTTTAAAGAATAAATAGCAAATTAAAGTAGTCCATTTTGAGTATACAATGCAATGTTTAGATGTATGAATATAATGTTAAATAATCTCTATAGTCTAGGTAGGTTTAATATATCAATTACTTCACATAGTTTCCTTTTCTGAGTGTGTATGTAGATGGCACACAAGGTCTAACCTCTTAACAAACTCCACAACACAAGTATTAACTATAGTAAAAAATTTTACATTAAGTTTCCAGTAATCACTCTTCTTGGACAGAAGAGTTTAATTCTTTGTTCAATGGTCTTCTCCTTTCCTATATATTCAACCCTAATAACCACTATTCTACTCATTTTGTTTTCATGAGTTTGACTTTTATTTAGATTCCTTATCATTCAATATTTATCTTTCTGTGTGTGATTTAAAATTATGCTTTCAGGTTCATCTATATTTCTGCAAATCACAAATCTCCCTTAATCTTAAGGGTGACTAATTTTTTATTGAGTACACATTTACTCTTCCATTAACAACAAAGATATGTTATGAAAAAATGCCTCATTAAGGAACTTTACCATTATATAAACAACACAAGGTGCATTTACACAAATTTAGATGGTACAAACCAAGAGGACTTGACATGTCCTCTTGAGGCAACCAAGTAAATGTAAAATGTATAAGCTACTGCCAACATTATATATCACATACTTCACAGGGCCAGGGGAGCTGTGAAGCCATGGGAAGCAGACCTGGAGCATGCCCAAACCCCAAAAAGGTCATCCTGAGACTGGCAGAAGTAGGACTACTTCCTTTCTGCTCCAGCCAGCATGTAGCCTAATGACCATGTTATATATGGGTTAAAAATTCTCTTTCGTTATAAGATTACAGCCAGCAGCCCCTGGATTTCTTATGCAAATAAGGCATCCCCAGCACCTCAGCCCTAACCAATGATGTACACTCACCTCAGAGCCCCTCCTCACCCCCAAGTTGTGGTGCTAGGAAGTTTGGTAAGGTAGAGCAGGTTGAGACCCAGAGACTTGGTGGGCACACACCTGAGGCTTAGGTAACTCCCAGCTCCCAGCTCCCTGCCAGACTCCTGACTTAGAACACATGCCATGCTTCTCACATAAAAGAAATGTGTTTATGACCAGTAGGCCCAAAACAGAGTTCTCCATGCTAATGACGTGCCTAGAAGCTCAGAGGGCTTAACCAATAAGCTTCTCTTTCCAGACATCCCTCCCTGCAACAGCCACCAAGTCTGCCTCTGTCAAGGACAATCACCCCATGATACAAGCTGGAGCTCCCCTTTCCCCCTAGCCCAAGGCTAGATGCTGTCCCCAGCCTGCAGGCCCTAGACTCTGCTCTTTTGAGGCTCCCAGTAGCACCTGGATGTCCAAGAGTCTGAGAACCCCACAACCCCCACCTTGTCACAAGCCTGAGGACCCCAGAACCAGTTTCAACTTTCCATCTCAGACTGCATTTTACCACCCCCACAATGTGATGTCTCAGTGCTTCTTACAGCCCAGCAGCTGCCCCAGCAGTGGCATAGGATAGGCACAGTCAAACTCCCCACGTTCCACCTCCCCAAGTTGCTATGACCAGTGGTGGAATGGTCACAGACCTACACCAAAGATGTATACAGCCATTGTTTCCCCCAGTTAAATGAGTTACTCAATGAAGCCTTTTTCCCAAGAAGTCTCACAGCACAAACTCCCATTAACCCCAGCTGTTCTTGCCCTGCTTTTGCTCTCAGATCACTGGCTGTGATTGCAGACAATGATACCATTGAGATAAAGGAAGTGAGTAGAACAAGAGGTGATTCAGCGTGTGTGGTTTGAAGAGACTGCCATGATACACAGAAGAAAGTAAGAAGATGAGTGCTATTCCCAGAGGAGACATAGATGGTCACCAGATCTTGCCTCTATACTACAAGAAATGGCAGTGTGTCTTTTCCTTCTCCCTCTTACTTCCTGGTTTATGCCATAACATTAGACTGAGAAGGGCAAAGAGACAAATGAAGCCTTCTGCCAAAGGCTACTCCTTGGCATTGGTAAAAGGTCTCTAACCATCTGCCTGGACCCTGAGAGCCCACTTAGGTGTTGTCAAAAAGCCCAATCTTTTTTTTTGTCTTTAAAAAAGAAAACAAATAAGAAATGATTACACAACAACCAGTTAAAAACCATTTAGGATAGTTGCCCTTTTTTTCTGAAATTTATGGTCTGCTTGTATTTGGTGACTATGGGAAATCCCTGGTGGAGAAGTTGTACAGCCTCCAGGAAAGATCCTCCCTCTTCATGACTCACTCTGGCCCTGGCCCTGCCTAATCCATCCCCTACTTCCACTGCCTGCTTAGTTCAACTGGTGGCAAAGCTTAAAACTCCCTCAAAAGAGAGACCATTTTCTTTTGGAAAATGGTCTTTGAGGTAGCTATTCACACTGGGCCAAATGGTAGTGGAAAGCAATGTCAAAGAAGTCAAAGATTACTCATGCTGGCCCTTCTGTGAGGCTGCTGCCACAGCCACCCAGAGCCCGAGGGAACAGGACAGGGCAAGCATGTCACAGACCCTTTGTCCCCATTCTGTCCTGGAGTCAGCTCATGCCTGGGCTGCAGTCAATCCCACTGCCACTGCCACTGTTACCATAGACCACCAATGGTGTAGCCTGAACACAAGTTCTACTGAAGGAACTGGAGCCTCCTAGGGATGGGAAGGGGAGATTCCCCTCTCACTCCTAATGTCCTTAAAGTGACCACCTGGGGTTGGATGATGATAGCAGGAAACTATGCAAGAAAGACAGGGAAGAAAAACTAGTTTGTTCTTAAACTCTAGTTCCTCTGAGCTATTTACAAAGAAAACATCCTCCTCAAAACTTGGAAGAGGCTTACTCTGACTATATTTTTAGAAATAAAATGAGCTTTAAAAAAATCCCTGACCCTGAAGCCAGAGACCTCCTTCTTAGAAAGATCATTGCGAAGGGCATGACTTCCAAATTCAAGCTCACCAACATTTCCACCCTTGTCATCTTCATCCCATCTCCCAGAATGTGCTAGGCGGGGTAGCAGAGGCTAAGTGGCTTCAGGTGCGAGATGGCTCAGCAGACCCAAACCTTCTAGCTTCTTTTGTTTTTCCCTAATAGTGATAATAACATAATGTTAACAGTCCCTTCATGGGAAACATTTTTCAATGCTAAGTTTCCCTCCATGAGAAATGTTTTTTGTTTTTGTTTTTCTCTGGTGGCAGAAAGAATTCAAAGAACAGAAAATAGAAGGTGGGATTTCCTGAAAGAGATAGGAAAGCTGAGAAGGAATTAGGCAGGGAGGATTCACCAAGGAGATACAGAGGAAGAAGCAAGCTGGAAATAGGAAAGAAGCAGCCATATGGCAGAAGTTCAAATAGAATAAACAGGTTAATAAGTTACGAACTAGTTGGAAAGAAGCCTAGCTGTATGGCATAGGAATTTATAAATATGATTTCATGTCACTATCTGAAAGGTGCCTGTCCCAACAATAGCCCCATTACAATCAAGAATGCTACAACTTTGTCCCTTGCTATTCTGTCTCTGGTAACTGTACAAGTGTTGAGGGTCATATATATTGGGCCAATATTCCCAATCCTCAAATTAACATAGAAATAACTTGGAGAGATGTAAGTATTCCTGTGAAGATTAATGAATCTTCTTGGCTACCCGGTCCTTCTAACCACCAAGGACCAGTTTGTGGGGCAAGTGGAACCATGCTATCATATAGAACTGGTGAGATCAAAGCATAAATCCCAGAAAAATCTCATAACTGAGAAGGGCAAGCATTAGAATCAGCTTCCAGCCAGACTACTGATCCTGGAACACGAGACCACAACACCCCACAAAGACTATGACAACTGGTCAGTAGCATAAAAACTTAGAGTCTTCCATACTAATGAGGTATCTAGATAGACCCAGAGTGCTTAGCCGACAAGACTCCTTTCCTTGGCATTCCATCCTGCAAAAGGTATTTAATCACTGGTTCACCCTGAAGAAGATGTATGCATCCTCATCTGCCATGACTAAAACAGTTTGAAGAAGCAAGGATCACCTCCTTCATCAAGAATAGCTGCAGGGGTCAGGGGGAGCACTTTGTTGTAAAGAGCTATGTCTAACTCTCCTGTAGAAGGCCCCTCTTCCAGCCCCTCCACACTTCTGGCACTCAGTTAGAGCCAAGCCGGACTCTGCCTCATCCTGGACTCAGTGCAGGTGCAAAGACCTCCATTTCCAACACCTCTCAGTCACCAGCAAGTGAGTCTGATAAGAAACAGACTTCTAGGCAGGCAGGCTTCATTGATCAGCTTATCTAATTGGAGTGAGTATACATCATTGGTCGAGGCCAAGGTACTGGAGATGCCTCATTTGCATAAGGAATCCCACGTGCTGCTGGACATGACCTTTTAAAGTGAGAGGAAGTTTAACCTGTAACCTGGCCATCAGGCTACTTAACTACCTCAAGGGTAGCCGAGGTTGGAAGGAGGTCTCAATGCTATATGCTCTAAGACATGCATGCTTGAAGCAGGAAGGAAGCAGTCCTACCCCTGCTGTTCAGAATGAGATTTTCAGTGTTTGAATGTACCTCGACACCAATCTTGTTCCAGACCTGCTCCACAAGGCTCCACATCTTCCCTGGTCCCCCATCTTTCCTTTTGTTTCAAAAAGGAGAGGTGACAGTCATCAGCCTTTAGGTGGGGAATAGATTGATACTGAACCAAAAGTTGGTTGACAGTGACTTTGGCAAGGTTGCTTTCTTGCTATTTTAGAAATTGAATGAAACACAGAGTTAGGAAGAGGCAAAGTCCATTGCTACCACTTTTGAAGATGATTCCCCATTCCTGTAACTTTGTTGTGTCTGTAAAAAGGTTTCTCTAACAAAAAATTTCCAGTTGTTGGTAGTAGATAAATGTGGGCAGAGGGGTAGTGGTGGCAGTAGTGGGGTTAGAATGGAGAATAACAAAAGCAGCTACAAGAATAGAGAAGAGAGGGACCTCGCTGATCCCGGCCCACAGCTACCTGCTCCCAAACCCCATAGGAGAGAGAGCTCATCGCCAAAACAGGTAGGAACTCCTGAGACTACACGGCAGGGGAGACTTTCAGTACTGCCCACCCTTGCCCACATCCCTGGCCCAAGAGGAAACTGTATAGGGCCTCTGGGAACAGGAAGATAGGGGCACTCAAGCTGCAGGAACCCTGGGGTCCAGACTGCTCCTGATCTGAAGGGCCCCGGTCAAACAGCGCCCTGAACCCAAATCCCATGGGAGGGAGACCTAAACCTTCAGAGGGGCAGACATGCCTGGGAAGCCAGAGGAGACTACTCTCTGCCCACATTTCTGATTCTAGAGGAAAACACCTAGTGCCATCTGGGGCCCCTGTGCACAGGGTCCGAGGAGAAGGCAGGGAAGGCCCTTCTGGTTGCTACCCTCAAGGACAGCTGAAACCCAGACCAGAGGAGCAACTTCAGGCCTGAGACCAGAGGTAAGACCAACTTGTCTGCTCCAAGTGACCTGCCTGGTGGACTCAGGACACACGCCCACAGGAACAGCTGAAGACCAGTAGACAGGAACGACTACATGCCTGGAAGCAGAACACTCTGTTGCCATAACTGGATGAAAGAAAACAGGAAAGTAGGTCTACAGCACTCTTGACATACAGGCCTAGAGGACTGTCTAGCCACTGTCAGTAAGAGCAGAACAAGGTAACACCAGAGACAACCTGATAGCGAGAGGTAAGAGCAGGAACCCAAGCAACAGAAACCAAGACTACATGGCATCATCAGAGCCCAATTCTCCCACCAAAGCAAACACTGAATATTCAAACACACCAGAAAAGCAAGACCTAGATTTTTTTTCTTTTTTCTTTCTTCCTTTTTTTTTTTTTTTTTTTTCGGGGCTGGGGACCGAACCCAGGAACTTGCACTTGCTAGGCAAGCACTCTACCACAGAGCTAAATCCCCAACCCCAAGACCTAGATTTAAAATCACATTTGATCATGATGATGGAGTATCACAAGAAAGACACAAGGAACTCCCTTACAGAAATGCAGGAAAAACAAATAAACAAGTACAAGTATATAGAGAGGAAACACAAAAATCCCTTAAAGGATTCCAGGAAAACACAATCAAACAGGTGAAGGAATTAAAAAGGGAAATAGAAGCAATAAAGAAAGCACAAAGGGAGACAACTCTGGATATCAAAAACCAAAGGAAGAGACAAGGAGCCATAGATACAAGCATCACCAACAGAATACAAGAGATAGAAGAGAGAATCCCAGGAGCAGAAAATTGCATTAGAAATCATCAACACAACTGTCAAAGCTAATGTAAAACAGAAAAAGATACTGGCACAAAACATACAGGAAATCCAGGACTCAATGGGAAGATCAAACCTAAGGATAATAGGTATAGAAGAGAGTGAACACTCCCAACTCAAAGGACCAGTAAATATCTTCAACAAATTCATAGAAGAAAACTTCCATAATCTAAAGAAAGAGATGCACATAAACATACAAGAAGCCTACAGAACTCCAAATAGATTGGACCAGAAAAGAAAGTACCCCCATCACATAATAGTCAAAACACCAAATGCACAAAACAAAAACAGAATATTAAAAGCAGTAAAGGATAAAAGGTCAGGTAACATCTAAAGGGAGACCTATCAGAATTACACCAGACTTCTCACCAGAGACTATGAAAGCCAGAAGATCCTGGACAGATGTCATACAGACCCTAAGAGAACACAAATGCCAGCCAAGGTTACTGTATCAAGCAAAACTCTCAATTTACATAGATGGAGAAACCAAGATATTCCATGACAAAACCAAATTTACACAATATCTTTCCGCAAATCCAGCCATACAAAGGACAATAGATGATAAAGCTCAACACAAAGAGAGAAGCTACACCCTAGAAAAAGCAAGAAAGTACTCATTTTACAACAAAACAAAGAGAAGATAAGCACACAAACATAATCTCACATCCAAATACGAATAAAATAGGAAAAAACAATCACTATTCCTTAATATCTCTCAACATCAATGGACTCATTTCCCCAATAAAAAGACACAGATTCACAAACTGGATAAACAAAGAGAACCCAGCATTTTGCTGCCTACAGAAACAAACCTCAGATTCAAAGACAGACACTAACTCAGAGTAAAAGACTAGAAAACAACCTTCCAAGCAAATGGCCTGAAGAAGCAAGATGGAGTAGCCATTCTAATATCAAATAAAATGGATTTTCAACCAAAAGTCATCAAAACACATAAGGAAGGACACTTCATATTCATCAAAGGAAAAATCCACCAAGATGAACTCTTAATCCTAAATATCTATGCCCCAAATACAAGGGCACATACATACATAAAAGAAACCTTACTAAAACTCAAAGCACACATTGCACCTCACTCAATAATAGTAGGAGATTTCAACACCCCACTCTCATCAATGGACAGATCGTGGAAACAGAAATTAAACAGAAACATAGACGGACTAAGAGAAGTCATGAACCAAATAGACTTAACAGATATTTATAGAACATTCTATCCTAAAACAAAAGGATATACCTTATTCTCACCACCTCATGGTACTTTCTCCAAAATTGACCATATATTTCGTCATAAAACAGGCCTCAATAGATACAAAAAGATAGAAATAATCCCATGCAGCCTATCAGACCACCACGGGCTAAAGCTGGTCTTCAATAACAATAAGGAAAGAACACCCACGTATACATGGAAGTTGAACAATGCCCTACTCAACGATAACCTGATCAAGGAAGAAATAAAGAAAGAATTTAAAGACTTCTTAGAATTTAATGAAAATGAAGGTACAACATACCTAAACTTATGGGACATAATGAAAGCTGTGCTAAGAGGAAAAGTCATAGCTCTGAGTGACTGCAGAAAGAAACAGGAGAAAGCATATATCAGCAGCTTGATGGCACATCTAAAAGCTCTAGAACAAAAAGAAGCAAATACACCCAGGAGGAGTAGAAGGCAGGAAATAATCAAACTCAGAACTGAAACCAACCAAGTAGAAACAAAAAGGACTATACAAAGAATCAACAGAACCAAAAGTTGGTTCTTTGAGACAATCAACAAGATAGATAAACCCTTAGCCAGATTAACCAGAGGACACAGAGAATGTGTACGAATTAACAAAATCAGAAATGAAAAGAGAGACATAACAAAAGAATCAAAGGAAATTCAAAAAATCATCAGATCCTACTATCAAAGGCTATATTCAACAAAACTGGAAATTATGGAGGAAATGGATAATTTCCTAGACAGATACCAGGTGCCAAAGTTAAATCAGGAACAGATAAAACATTTAAACAATCCCATAACTCCTAAAGAAGTAGGAGCAGTCGTTAAAAGTCTCCCAACCAAAAAGAGCCCAGGTCCAGAAGGGTTCAGTGCAGAATTCTATCAGACCTTCATAGAAGACATCATACCAATACTATCCAAACTATTCCACAAAATTGAAACAGATAGAGCGCTACTGAATTCCTTCTATGAAGTCACAATTACTCTTATACCTAAACCACACAAAGACCCAACAAAAAAAGAGAACTTCAGAGGGTGAGAAGCCATGGCAGGTGATGTTAAGATTCGGCTCTGTATATTTACAGGTGGTTATTAATGTTCCTAAGGGATGGATGGTACCGGGCTTTGCATGTTTAAGTGGGCAATTATATCTTATCAATTGGATCTAAAAAAAAAAGAAGAAAGAAAGAGAACTTCAGACCAATTTCCCTTTTGAATATTGAGGCAAAAATACTCAATAAATTTCTTGCAAACCGAACCCAAGAGCACATCAAAACAAGCATTCATCATGATCAAGTAGGCTTCATTCCAGGGATGCAGGGATGGTTTAATGTATAGGAAACCATCAACGAAATCCACTATATAAACAAACTGAAAGATAAAAACCACATGATCATTTCATTATATGCTGAGAAAGTATTTGACAAAAGTCAACACCCCTTCATGATAAAAGTCCTGGAAAGAACAGGTATTCAAGGCCCATACCTAAACATAGTAAAGGTCATATATAACAAACCAGTAGCTAATATTAAACTAAATGGAGAGAAACTTGAAGCAATCCCACTAAAATCAAGGACTAGACAAGGCTGCCCACTCTCTCCCTACTTATTCAATATAGTTCTTGAAGTTCAAGCCAGAGCAATCAGACAACAAAAGGAGATCAAAGAGATACAGGTTGCAAAGGAAGAAGTCAAAATATCACTATTTGCAGATGATATGATAGTATATTTAAGTGATCCCTAAAGTTCCACCAGAGAACTACTAAACCTGATAAACACCTTCAGCAAAGTATCTGTGTATAATATTAACTCAAATAAATCAGTAGCCTTCCTCTACACAAAAGAGAAACAAGCCGAGAAAGAAATTAGGAAAACGACACCTTTCATAATAGTCCCAAATAATATAAAATACCTCAGTGTGACTTTAACCAAGCAAATGAAAGATCTGTATGAGAAGAACTTCAAGCCTCTGAAGAAAGAAATTAAAGATCTCAGAAAATGGAAAGATCGCCCACGCTCATGGATTAGCAGGATTAATATAGTAAAAATGGCCAATTTACCAAAAGCAATCTGCAGATTCGATGCAATCCCCATCAAAATTCCAATCCAATTCTTCATAGAGTTACTCAGAACAATTTGCAAATTCATCTGGAATAACAAAAAACCCAGAATTGCTAAAACTATCCTCAACAATAAAAGGACTTCCGGGAGAATCACTATGCCTGAATTCAAGCAGTATTACAGAGCAATAGTGATAAAAACTGTATGGTATTGGAACAGAGACAGGCAGATAAACCAGTGGAATAGAACTGAAGACCCAGAAATGAACCCACACATCTATGGTCACTTGATTTTTGACAAAGGAGCCAAGACCATCCAATGGAAAAAATACAGCATTTTCAGCAAATGGTGCTGGTTCAATTGGAGGTCACCATGTGGAAGAATGCAGATCGATCCATTCTTGTCACCCTATACAAAGTTTAAGTTCAAGTGGATCAAGGACCTCCACATCAAACCAGATACACTCAAACTAATAGAAGAAAAGGTGGGGAAGAATCTTGAACACATGGGCACTGGAGAAAAATTCCTGAACAAAACACCAATGGCTTATGCTTTAAGATCAAGAATCGACAAAAAGGTATCAAAGGGATCTCATAAGACTACAAAGCTTCTGTAAGGCAAAGGACACTGTTGTTAGGACAAAACGGCAACCAACAGATTGGGAAAAGATCTTTACCAATCCTACAACTGATAGAGGACTCATATCCAAAATATACAAATAACTCATGAACTTAGACTGCAGGGAGACAAATAACCCTATTAAAAAATGGAGTTCAGAGTTAACAAAATATTCACAGCTGAGGAATGCCGAATGGCTGAGAAACAACTAAAGAAATGTTCAACATCTTTAGTCATAAGGGAAATGCAAATCAAAACAACCCTGAGATCCCACCTCACACCAGTGAGAATGTCTAAGATCAAAAACTCCAGCAACAACAAATGCTGGCAAGGATGTGGAGAAAGAGGAACACTCCTCTTGTTGGTGGTATTTCAGACTGGTACAACCATTCTGGAAATCCGTCTGGAGGTTCCTCAGAAAATTGGACATTGAACTGCTTGAGGAGCCAGCTATACCTCTCTTGGGCATATACCCAAAAGATGCCCCAACATATAACAAAGACACATGCTCCACTATGTTCATAGCAGCCTTATTTATAATAGCCAGAAGCTGGAAAGAACCCAGATGCCCTTCAACAGAGGAATGGATACAGAAAATGTGGTACATCTACACAGTGAAATGCTACTCAGCTTTCAAAAACAATGACTTTATGAAATTCATAGGTAAATGGATGGAACTGGAAAGCATCATCCTGAGTGAGGTAACCCAATCACAGAAAAACACACATGGTATGCACTCATTGGTAAGTGGATATTAGCCCAAATGCTCAAATTACCCTAAATGCACAGAACACATGAAACTCAAGAAGGATGACCAAAATGCAGATGCTTCACTTCTTCTTTAAAAGGAGAACAAGAATACACTTGGGAGGGAATAGGGAGGCAAAGTTTAGAACAGAGACTGAAGGAACACCCATTCAGAGCCTGCCCCACATGTGGCCCATACATATACAACCACCCAATTAGATAAGATGGATGAAGCAAAGAACTGCAGGCTGACAGGAACTGGATGTAGATATCTCCTGAGAGACACAGCCAGAATACAGCAAATACATAGGCGAATGCCAGCAGCAAACCACTGAACTGAGAACGGGACCCCTGTTGAAGGAATCAGAGAAAGGACTGAAAGAGCTTGAAGGGCTTGAGACCCCATATGAACAACAATGCCAACCAACCAGTGTTTGCAGGGTCTAAGCCACTACCCAAAGACTATACATGGACTGACCGGGGCTCCAACTGTATAGGTAGCAATGAATAGCCTAGTAAGGGTACCAGTGGCAGGGGAAGCCCTTGGTCCTGCCAAGAATGAACCCCCAGTGAATGGGATTTTTGAGGGGAGGGCGGTAACAGGGGGGGGAGTATGGGGAGGGGAACACCCATATAGTAGGGAAGAGGGAGGGGCTAGGGGGATGTTGGCTGGAAATCAGGAAAGGGAATAACAATTGAAATGTAAATAATACCCAATTTAATAAAGATGGAGGAAAAAAAAGAAGAGAGAAGAGCATGGCCTCGGCTGGTGGGCCATGGCTTGGATAGCAGTCACCAGGTCATGGAAGCCCTTCCAGTTCTTGTCCCATTAGGTGTAGCACCTCCTTTGCCTTCTGCCTAGAACCAGATTTGATACCACAGGCTAACAAGAGACAGGCAGCAAAGTATGGTATCTGCAGGGTCAGCCCTAACTGGGGCTGACAGGGGTCAGTACAGATACTGAATGGGAGCTGGTGCCTATATACCACCTCCTACAATAACTCAAAATATACTGAAGTTCCCCTCATCACTACTAACCCTCATTTCACTCAGAAGTCAGTCAGAAGACCTTGAAGTTAGTGTCATTATTAAGAGGGTCCAGAAATATCAGTCAAAGGCTTAGGAGATACATAGACACAGATAATACAAATGTATTTTTGATGAATGGTAGGGGACTGGTGTGGGCCTGTGTTTTACCCTGCCACTAGAGTGTGAGAAACACCACTGGGGAGGTGATATGTGGGGAGTGTTGGACCATATTTACCCTGCACTGACATTGTTATGTGCTGCACTTTAAGGAAGTGCCAAGAAACCACTTGGGGGAAGGGGTACAGCCTAGCATGTAGTAAGCCAAAGCTGGAGTTCCCTGAGTCCCAGGAATCCAGTCGATGCTGGGAAACAGCATAGAGAAGTTAGGAATAAAATGTCAGGGAGTCCATGGGCCCACAGTGAGGCCAGGACCAGTGACTCCCAAACTCCTGGACATCCAGGCACTGCTGCTAGGTTGCCAGGAGTTGGGGACAGAACTGGGAGACCTTGGGGCTAAGAACCATAAACTCAGGGCTGGGGCCATGTCTGGGAGTGCAGAGGGCCCTTCTGCAGGAGGTTTAGATGTCAAAGGCCTTTTCAATGTTCTCCACGGTAGTTCTTGACGGAAGAGACAGTCCTTGGTTCCAAACTGCCTGATTGTCCATCATGGAAAATGGGTGCATACCACCATCTCAGGGCAGACCAGAGATTAATACCTTTTGCAAGAAGAAATATGTGGGGAGGAAAACGTATTGGCTAAATCTTCAGGGTCTCTAGATACCTCATTATCATGGAGAAATCTGTTTTGAGTTACATGAACACAGGTCACATTTTCTATGTGCGAAGTGTGGCAGGTGTTCTAGAACACAAATCTAGTAGGGAGTAGGGTAGTGCCTACCATCTCAAGTGGGTACCTGGGTGCTAGGCTCTCAGCCCCATTCAACCATACCAAGTTTCCTGGCATAGTCCACTGTCCCAAAGAAAGCGGCTTAGTGTGAAAAGCCTAAGAAACAGGAAATTAAGGAGAAAAAAAAAAAGAATACAAACGAAAACGTTCTAGTGTAGATATGATAAAACAAGAACCATCGCTTGTAAGCATAAACTAGTGCAGTTACTTTGGAAATCAGTCTGGAGCTTCTCCTGGGCATGTAACCAAAGGACTCTGTATTACATTACAGAAATATTTGAACGTCTATGGGCATTGCTGCTCTATCACAATAACAGATGTGTTTGCAAGAGTTTTTGTCCAATTGACACAAATTAGAGTCAACTGGGAAGAGGAACCTCAATAGAACAAAGGGCTGTACTAGATTGTCTGCTGGCAAGTCTTTCAGGCATTTTCTTGATTAATGATTGATGTGATTATATAAGAAAACAAACTGAGCAAGCAATGGAAATGAGCTCATAAGTGATGTCACTCCATGATTTCTTGCTTCAGTTTCTGTCCCTAATTCCTGTCCTGATTTTCTTCAAGATGGAGTATAACTGTAAGCAGACATAAACCCTTACCTCCCCAATTTGCCTTTGGTTATGGTATTTATCACAATAACAGAAATCCAATAAGGACACCAGGAAATGGAAGCAGCCTAAATGTTCATCGGCTGGTGACTGGATTTTTGAAAAGAGAGAGAGAGAGAGAGAGAGAGAGAGAGAGAGAGAGAGAGAGAGAGAGAGAGAATACACAGACAAAATGGAATTTTGTTCAACTCTAAAGAAAAATGACAATTTCTACAAAATGGATAGAAATGGAGATCACAGATGATAGAAAGACAGACAGACAGATCATCCAGACTGAAATATCCCAGGCCCAGAAGGAGAAATACAGCATGCTCTCTCTCACATTTAGATTCTACCTTGTATTCTTCAATGTTGTTTGTTTAACCGAGAGTAACTGTGGAAATCAGAAAACTAGTAAGGATACATTGAGAGGAATGTGGCTGAAGGAAAGACAAAACATAATATTGATAAAAGAGAGAAAAAAGTGATGGCAGAAGAATTTAAAGAAGGGGGTAGGGGAAAAGTCAGGCAAAATAAAGTGTATAAAAACGTTATTTAGATAACTACAGATTCAGAGGAAATTCAAAAAAATCATCAGATCTTACTATAAACGCCTATATTCAACAAAACTAGAAAATCTGCAGGAAATGGACAATTTCCTAGACAGATACCAGGTACCGAAGTTAAATCAGGAACAGATAAACCAGTTAAACAACCCCATAACTCCTAAGGAAATAGAAGCAGTCATTAAAGGTCTCCCAAGCAAAAAGACCCCAGGTCCAGAAGGGTTCAGTGCAGAATTCTATCAGACCTTCATAGAAGACCTCATACCAGTATTATCCAAACTGTTCCACAAAATTGAAACAGATGGAGCACTACCGAATTCCTTCTATGAAGCCACAATTACTCTTATACCTAAACCACACAAAGACCCAACAAAGAAAGAGAACTTCAGACCAATTTCCCTTATAAATATCAACGCAAAAATACTCAATAAAATTCTGGCAAACCGAATCCAAGAGCACATCAAAGCTATCATCCACCATGATCAAGTAGGCTTCATCCCAGGCATGCAGGGATGGTTTAATATACGGAAAACCATCAATGTGATCCATTATATAAACAAACTGAAAGAACAAAACCACATGATCATTTCATTAGATCTGAGAAAGCATTTGACAAAATTCAACACCCCTTCATGATAAAAGTCCTGGAAAGAATAGGAATTCAAAGCCCATACCTAAACATAGTAAAAGCCATATACAGCAAACCAGTTGCTAAATGGAGAGAAACTTGAAGCAATCCCACTAAAATCAAGGACTAGACAAAGGCTGCCCACTCTCTCCCTACTTATTCAATATAGTTCTTGAAGTTCTAGCCAGAGCAATCAGACAACAAAAAGGAGGTCAAGGGATACAGATTGGAAAAAGAAGAAGTCAAAATATCACTATTTGCAGATGATATGATAGTATATTTAAGTGATCCCAAAAGTTCCACCAGAGAACTAGTAAAGCTGATAAACAACTTCAGCCAAGTGGCTGGGTATAAAATTAACTCAAATAAATCAGTAGCCTTCCTCTACACAAAAGAGAAACAAGCCGAGAAAGAAATTAGGGAAACGACACCCTTCATAACAGACCCAAATAATATCAAGTACCTCGGTGTGACTTTAACCAACCAAGTAAAAGATCTATACAATAACAACTTCAAGACACTGAAGAAAGAAATTGAAGAAGACCTCAGAAGATGGAAAGATCTCCCATCTCATGGATTGGCAGGATTAATATAGTAAAAATGGCCAATTTACCAAAAGCGATCTACAGATTCAATGCAATCCCCATCAAAATACCAATCCATTTCTTCAAAGAGTTAGACAGAACAATTTGCAAATTCATCTGGAATAACAAAAAACCCAGGATAGCTAAAACTATCCTCAACAATAAAAGGACTTCAGGGGGAATCACTATCCCTGAACTCAAGCAGTATTACAGAGCAATAGTGATAAAAACTGCATGGTATTGGTACAGAGACAGACAGACCAATGGAACAGAACTGAAGATCCAGAAATGAACCCACACATCTATGGTCACTTGATTTTTGACAAAGGAGCCAAAACCATCAAATGGAATAAAGATAGCATTTTCAGCAAATGGTGCTGGTTCAACTGGAGGTCAACATGTAGAAGAATGCAGATCAATCCATGTATCACCCCTGTACAAAGCTTAAGTCCAAGTGGATCAAGGACCTCCACATCAAACCAGATACACTCAAACTAATAGAAGAAAAACTAGGAAGCATCTGGAACACATGGGCACTGGAAAAAATTTCCTGAACAAAACACCAATGGCTTATGCTCTAAGATCAAGAATAAACAAATGGGATCTCATAAAACTGCAAAGCTTCTGTAAGGCAAAGGACACTGTGGTTAGGACAAAACGGCAACCAACAGATTGGGAAAAGATCTTTACCAATCCTACAACAGATAGAGGTCTTATATCCAATATATACAAAGAACTCAAGAAGTTAGACCGCAGGGAGACAAATAACCCTATTAAAAAATGGGGTTCAGAACTAAACAAAGAATTCACAGCTGTGGAATGCCAAATGGCTGAGAAACACCTAAAGAAATGTTCAACATCTTTAGTCATAAGGGAAATGCAAATCAAAACAACCCTGAGATTTCACCTCACACCAGTGAGAATGGCTAAGATCAAAAACTCAGGGGACAGCAAATGCTGGCAAGGATGTGGAGAAAGAGGAACATTCCTCCATTGTTGGTGGGGTTGCAGACTGGTACAACCATTCTGGAAATCAGTCTGGAGGTTCCTCAGAAAATTGGACATTGAACTGCCTGAGGATCCAGCTATACCTCTCTTGGGCATATACCCAAAGATGCCCCAACATATAAAAAAGACACGTGCTCCACTATGTTCATCGCAGCCTTATTTATAATAGCCAGAAGCTGGAAAGAACCCAGATGCCCTTCAACAGAGGAATGGATACAGAAAATGTGGTACATCTACACAATGGAATATTACTCAGCTATCAAAAACAATGACTTTATGAAATCCGTAGGCAAATGGTTGGAACTGGAAACTATCATCCTGAGTGAGCTAACCCAATCACAGAAAGACATACATGGTATGTACTCATTGATAAGTGGCTATTAGCCCAAATGCTTGAATTACCCTAGATGCCTAGAACAAATGAAACTCAAGACGGATGATCAAAATGTGAATGCATATCGCTCCTGAGAGACACAGCCAGAATACAGCAAATACAGAGGCATATGCCAGCAGGAAACCACTGAACTGAGAACAGGACCCCTGTTGAAGGAATCAGAGAAAGAACTGGAAGAGCTTGAAGGAGCACAAAAGAGACCCCATATGTACAGCAATGCCAACCAAACAGAGCTTCCAGGGACTAAGCCACTACCCAAAGACTATACATGGACTGACCCTGGACTCTGACCTCATAGGTAGCAATGAATATCCTAGTAAGAGCACCAGTGGAAGGGGAAGCCCTGGGTCCTGCTAAGACTGAACCCCCAGTGAACTAGACTGTTGGGGAGAGGGAAGCAAGGGGGGGAGGGTTGGGAGGGGAACACCCATAAGGAAGGGGAGGGGGGAGGGGGATGTTTGCCCGGAAACCGGGAAAGGGAATAACACTCGAAATGTATATAAGAAATACTCAAGTTAATAATAATAAAAAATTATAAAAAAAAATTCCTCATGTCAGTTATCAGACCCACATATAGAAAAGAAATCGTGCTACTAACAGTGTAAATATATTCCAAACAAACCCACTGAACACACAGCAAAATGGCAAGGGATCAAAGCCACTTAAGAGAAGCTTGTTGACATAAAGATATTCATAAATCTTCAATGAGAACAAAATAAGATTTAAGAATACAGCACAATGATATGAGTCTAAGTCTAGTACACTTGAGGCTTTAAAATCAACGCCATGAAGGGATAAAGGAAGGAAGAATGGCAGATAAAAAGGGAAGGGGAAAGGAGGAAGAAAGGATGAGAAAGAATAGTCAAAAATAGAAAAACATCTCCTGGGATGAAAAAGATAGTTGAAGTCTTGAGAGATGGCTCCACAGTTAAAGAGGACTGGCTGTTCTACCAGAGGATCTGGGGTTAATTTGTGGAGATTCACAACCTTCTGTCATTGCAGTTTCAGGAGATCTGATGCTCTTTTAGTAATTTATCAGTTCACATAAAAAAATAAATCTTTTTAAAACTGGGTTTTTCTTTTGCTTTGAGACAGGGTCTCACTCTGTTGTGCTCTCTTTCATATAACATACTTTGTAAACAAGGCTGGTCTGAGAGATGTGCATGCCTCTGCCCCCAAGTGCTGGAGTAAAGGTGTACACCATTGAACACAACTATTTTTAAAGATAGCTTTAAAATCAATACCATTTCTTCAATATATGGTTGATAAAATATATCACTAAAACCACCTAGAGTCCAGTTTGTTTTTTTAGAATTTGAAATTCTGAATCCTCAGTAGATACAGGAAATTTCTGATTTTTCTTTGTATCAGTTTCAATATATTGCATTATTTTTAAATCTTCCATTTCACTGAAGTTGTTCAATTTGTTTAAAAGAGAGAAAGAAAAATACTTGGGTCCCACAGCTCTCTGTACCCACATATCGTGGGGGAGAGAGATGGACTCTCAGAAGTGCGGACAATACTGAGAGCTCCACTCAATACTGAGACCACCACTTCTGCTCACATTCCTGGCCCACGGTGAACCTGCTGAAAGCCGTATGGACACAAGAACCCAGGAGCAGACAGGGACAGGATCCTTCTAGTCTCTGCCTTGGCCCAGAGATGAAAGTCAATCGTCAGGAGCACTGACACACCTAAGAGCAGAGTTAGGACCACCACTTCTGGTCTGAGGGACCGGCCTGGAGACCTCAGGATACACAAACCCAGGAGGAGTCTGGGACAGGACCCTTTCAGTTTCTGCCTACACTTGAAGCTGACCCGGTCCCACAGTTGTCTGTACTCAAATCCCGTGGGAGAGAAAGCTGGACACTCAGAGGTGACCACCACTTCTGCTCCCATTCCTGGCCCAACAAGAACATGCCTAGAGCCCTCTGGACACAGAAACTTAGGAGCAGAGAGGGACAGGAACCTTCCAGTCTCAGCCTGTACCCAGAGCTAAAGCAAGTCACCATGAGCGCTGACACACACCTGAGAACAAAGGGAAGACCACCACCTCTGTTCCAAAGGACCCGACTGTAGCCCTGAGGACACACAAACCCAGAAGCAGTCTCAGACATGAGCATTCGGGTTTCTGCCTGTGCCTAGAGCTGACCAGTCCCACAGCGCTCTGTACCCAGATATCACTGGGAGAAAGCCAGTCTACAGGGGTGCTGACAAACAGGCTTACAGGAGGGTCATGTCACTGTCAATGACAGCAAGACCAGGTAACACCAGAAAAAAACAGATGGCAAGAGGCAATAGCAAGAACCTAAGCAACAGGAACCAAGACTACTTAGGAACAGCAAATAGTGGATATACCAGCAGACCAGAAAAACAGGATTTGAATTTAAAATCACATCTCATGATGATGATGATGATAGAGGACCTTAAGAAGGACATAAATAACACCCTTAAAGAAATACAGGACAGGGCTAGAGAAATGGCTCAGTGGTTAAGAGCACTGACTGCTCTTCTAGAGGTCCTGAGTTCAATTCCCAGCAACCACATGGTGGCTCACAACTATCTGTAATGGGATCCGATGTCCTCTTCTGGTGTGTCTGAAGACAGCTACAGTGCACTCATATATAATAACTAAATCTTTAAAAAAAAAAAAAAAAAAGACAGGGTTTGTCTAAAAAAAAAAAAAGAAAAGGAAAGGAAAAAAGAAGAAATACAGGACAACAAAGGTAAAGAAGAAGCCCTTAAGGAGAAAACACAAAATCCCCTTAAAGAATTACAGGAAAACACAACTAAACAGGTGAAGGAATTGAACAAAACCATACAGAATTTAAAAATGGAAATAGGAATAATAAAGAAATCACAAAGGGAGACAACCCTGGAGATAGAAAACCTAGGAAAGGGATCAGGAGTCATAGCTGCAAGCAGCACCAACAGAATACAAGAGATAAAAGAGAGAATCTCAGAGACAGAAAATACCATAGAAAACATTGACACAGCTTTTAAAATTTTAAAAATTGTAAAATTGTAAAATGCAAACGGTTCCTAATCAAAACATCCAGGAAATCCAAAACACAATGAGAAGATCAAACCTAAAAAGAGAGAGCCACACAAACATAATACCACCTCTATCAACAGAAATAACAGGAAACAACAATCACTATTCCTTAATATCTCTTAATATTAATGGACTCAATTCACCCAGAAAATAATATAAATTAACAGAATGGATACAGAAAGAAGACCCACAATTTTGCTGCATATAGGAAACACACTTCAATGACAAAGACAAACACTACCTCAGAGTAAAAGGCTAGAAGCAAATGGTCCCAAGAAACAAGCTGAAGTAGCCATTCTAATGTCCAATAAAATTGACTTTCAATGAAAAGTTATCAAAAACGATAAGGAAGGACACTTCATATTCATCAAAGGAAAAATCCACCAAGATGAACTCTCGATCCTGAATATCTGTGCTCCAAATACAAGGGCACCTAAATTCATAAAAGAAACCTTACTAAAGCTCAAAGCACACATTGCACCTTACACAATAATAGTGGAAGAATACAACACCCCATTCTCATCAATAGACAGATCATGGAAACAGAAACTAAATAGAGACATAGAGAAACTAACAGAAGTTATGAACCAAATGGATTTAAGAGATATCTGTGGAACATTTCATCCTAAAACAAAAAGAATATACCTTCTTCTCAGCACCTCATGGTACCTTCTCCAAAACTGATCATATAATCAGTCACAAAAAAAGGCCTCAACTTATACAAGAAGACTGAAGTAATCCCAAGCATCCTATCAGATCACCATGTACTAAGGCTGGTCTTCAATAAGAATGAAAATGACAGAAAGCCCACATATACATGGAAGTTAAACAACACTCTACTCAATGATAACTTTGTCAAGGAAGAAATAAAGAAATTGAATACTTTTTAAAATTTAATAAAATGAAGGCACAACATACCCAAGCTTATGGGACACAATGGAAGTGCTGAGAGGAAAGCTAATAGCTCTGAGTGTCTCCAAAAAGAAACCGGAGAGAGCATACTTTAGCAGCTTGACAGCACACCTAAAAGCACTAGGAAAAAAAGAAGCAAATATACCCAAGAGGAGTAGACAGCAGGAAATAATCAAACTCAGGGCTGAAATCAACCAAGAAGAAACAAAAAGAACTATACAAAGAATCAACAAAACCAGGACCTGGATCTTTGAGAAAATCAACAAGAAAGACAAATCCTTAGCCAGACTAACCAGAGGGCACAGAGATTGTATCCAAATTAACAAAATAAGAAATGAAAAGGGAAACAGAACAACAGAATCTGAGGAAATTCAAAAAGATCATCAGATCCTACTACAAAAGCCTATATTCAACAAAACTGGAAAATCTGGAAGTAACAGACAACTTTCTAGATAGATACCAAGTACCAAAGTTAAATCAGATAAACTATCTAAACAGTCCTATAACTCCTAAAGAAATAGAAGGTATTAAAAATCTCCCAACCAAAAAAAGCCCAGAACCAGATGGGTTTAGTGCAGAATTCTATCAGACCTTCATAGAAGACCTAATACCAATAATCACCAAATTATTTGCAAAATTAGAAACAGAAGGAACACTACCCAATTCCTTCTATGATGCCACAATTATGCTTATACCTAAATCACAGAAAGATTAAACAAAGAAAGAGAACTTCAGACCAATTCCCTTATGAATATTGACTCAAAAATACTCAATAAAATTCTTTCAAACCAAATCTAAGAACACATCAAAACGATCATCCATCATGATCAAGTAGGCTTGATCCCAGGGATGCAGGGATGGATTAATATACGTAAATCTATCAATGAAATCCACTACATAAACAAACTCAAAGGAAAAAAAACCACATGATCATCTCATCAAATGCTGAGAAATCGTTTGACAAAATTCAGCACCCTGTCATGTTAAAAGTCTTGGAAAAATCAGGAATTCAAGGCCCATACCTAAACATAGTAAAAGCCATATACAGCAAACCAGTAGCTAACATTAAACTAAATGGAGAGAAGCTTGAAGCAATCCCACTAAAATCAGGGACTAGACATGTCTGCCCACTCTTCCCTACTTATTCAGTATAGTACTTGAAGTCCTAGCCAGAACAACTCAGACAACAAAAGGAGATCAAATTTGAAAGGAAGAAGAGAAAACATCACAATTTGAAGATGAGATGATAGTATACTAAAGTGACTCCAAAAGTTCTACCAGAGAACTACTACTCCTGATAACAAAAACTTCAACAAAGTGGCTGGACATAAAATTAATTCAAACAAATCAGGAGCCTTCTTCTACTCAAAGGATAAACAGGCTGAGAAAGATATTAGGGAAATGACACCCTTCACAATAGTCACAAATAACATACAATACCTCAGTGTGCTCTAACCAAGCAAGTGAAATATCTGTCTGACAAGAACTTCAAATCTCTGAAGAAAGAAATTGAAGATCTCAGAAAATGGAAAGACCTCCCATGATCATGGATTGGCAGGATTAATATAGTAAAATTGGTCATCCTGCCAAAAGCAATCTACAGATTCAAAGCAATCCCCATCAAAAGCCCAACTCAATTCCTCATAGAGTTAGAAAGAGCAATTTGCAAATTCAATTGGAATAACAAAAATACAAGATAATGAAAATTATTCTCAACTATAAACAACTTATGGGGGAATCATCATCCCTGACCACAAGCTGTATTATAGAGAAATAGTGATAGAAAACTGTATGGTATTGGTACAGAGACAGGCAGGTAGTTCAATGGCATAGAATTGAAGGCCCAGAAATGAACCCACACACCTATGGTCACTTGAGCTTTGACAAAGAAGCTGAAACCATCCAGTGGAAAAAGAGCATTTCCAACAAATGCTGCTGGTTCAACTGGAGGTCTGCATGTAGAAGAATGTAAATCGATCAATTCTTATCACCCTGTACAAAGTTTAAGTCCAAGTGGATCAAGGACCTCCACATCAAACCATATACACTCAAACAAATAGAAGAAAAGTTACAGGGGAAGAGCCTGTAACACATGGGCACTGCGGAAAATTTCCTGAACAGAACACTAATGGCTTATGCTCTAAGATCAAGAATCAACAAATGGTATGTCATAAAATTGCAAAGTTTCTGTAACGCAAAAGACACTGTTATTAGGACAAAGTGTCAACCAACAGATTGGGAAAAATCTTTACCAACCCCACATCCAATAGAGAGCTAATATCCAATATATACAAAGAACTCAAGAAGTTAGACTCCAAAGAATCAAATAACCCTGTTAATAAATGTGGTACAGAGCTAATCCCAATTCTCAGCTGAGGAGTATCAAATGGCTGAGAAGTACCTTAAGAAATGATCCTTAGTCATCAGGGAAATGCAAATCAAGCAACCCTGAGATTCCAGTTCACACCAGTCAGAATGGCTAAGACAAAAATCTGGTGACAACCCATGCTGGCAAGGATGTGGAGAAATAGGAGCACTCCTCCATTATTGGTGGGATTACAAGCTAGTACAACCACTCTGGAAATCAGTCTGGAGATTCCTCAGAAAATTGGACATAGTACTACCTGAGGATCTAGCTAGACCACTCCTGACATATACCCTAAAGATGCTCCAACATATAACAAGGACACGTGTTCCACTATGTTCATAGCAGCCATAATTATAATAGCCAGAAGCTGGGAAGAGCCCAGAGGTCCCTCAACAGAGGAATGGATACAGAAAATGTGGTATATCTACACAATGGAGTATTGTTCAGCTTTTAAAAACAATGACTTTATGAAATTCATAGGCAAATGGATGGAAGTAGAAAATATCATCCTTGGTGAGGTAACCCATTCACAAAAAAACACACATGGTATGCACTCACTGATAAGTGGATATTAGCCCAAAAGCTTGAATTACCCAAGATACAATCCACAGAACACATGAAGCTCAAGAAGAAGGATGACCAAAGCACGAATGCTTCAATCCTTCTAAGAAAGGAGAACAAAAATGTTCATATGAAGAGGTTTGGAGCAGAGACTGAAGAAACAGCCATCGAGAGACAGCCCCACCTAGGGATCCAGCCCATATACGTACAACCACCAAACCTACACAATATTGCTGATGCCGAGAACTGCATGCTGAGGGAGCTTGATATAGCTGTCATCTGAGAGGCTCAGCCAGAGCATGACAAATACAGAGGTGAATGCTAGCAGACAACCATTAAAGTAAGAACAGAGTCCCCATTGGAGGAGTTAGAGAAAGGATTTTAGGAGCTGAAGAGGCTTGCAACCCCATAAGAACCACAATACCAATCAACCAGAGCTCCCAGGGACTAAACCACCACCCAAAGAGTACACATGGACAGACCCATGGCTCCAGCTGCACATGTAGCAGAGAATGGCCTTGTTGGGCACCAATGGGAGGAGAAGTCTTTGATCCTGCCAAGGCTGGACCTCCTTCTGTAGAGGAATGTCAGGGCATCGAGAAGATGGGAAAGGGTGGGTAGTTGGGTGGGAGAACATCCTCATAGAAGAAGGGGAAGGGGGAATGGGATAGGGGGGTTATGGATGGAAAACAGGAAAAGAGGATAACATTTGAAATGTAAATTAAAAAATATCCAATTAAAAATAGTTGGAATTTAAATCTCACATCCTCCCCCAAAAATACTCAACATAAAATTTCTAATATGGAGACATATCCAAATAATTTTACTATAATTAAAAAACATGTTTTTTAAACTCTTTTTTCTGAGGTTCTTATTTATATGACCCAAAAATATGGGGGAAGTAAAAAATAAATGGCAACATTTGAAGGCTATCTTGATAGCTAAAGGATAGAAAAGGGATCAGAAAAGACCAGGTCTATGGGACCCTTATTTTCACCTCTCTGATGAACTATCCTGTAAGAGGAGAAATAAAATAGCATTTGTATTCTACAGTCCCTTTCTTACTGCTAAGACATAAAGGTACAAAAGTTCACTTAAATAAGATAGCCTGTATTAGAGTAATAACTAAACTCTGATAATTATATAATGGCTATGCTTCAATATAACTACCATGTTAACCAAAGTGTCATATAATTGGCATAATTAGCTTACTTAATTTTTAATATCCCTTAAGAATGCATTGTTATCCTGATTTTAAGGATAAGGAAATGTTCTCAGAGACTAATAGCTTGGCAGAGGTCAATGGGAAGGAAAAAAAAAGGAAAGGGAGGAAGGAAGGGAAGGAGGGAGGGAGGGAGGTGAGGAAGGCAGGGAGGTGAGGAAGGCAGGGAGGTGAGGAAGGCAGGGAGGTGAGGAAGGCAGGGAGGTGAGGAAGGCAGGGAGGTGAGGAAGGCAGGAAGGCAGGAAGGGAGGGAGGGAGGGAGGGAGGGAGGAAGGGAAGAGCCAGAAGACAAACTTCATGGAATCCAAATTCTAATGCCTTTGTATCTAACACTGTTCTAGACTGCTGTAGAGCATCAGCAAAGTGCTGAACATTGCTTAAGTCAATCCCATCTGACAAATTTATCACAAGAGGTTTTTATTCTTAAAAAAATTTATTTATTATTTATTTATTTATTTATTTATTTATTTATTTAATGCATGTGAGTACACTGCAGCTGTCCTCAGACACACCAGAAGAGGGCATCAGATCCCATTACAGGTCTTTGTAAGTCACCATGTAGTTGCTGGGAATTGAACTCAGGACCTCTGGAAGAGCAGTCAGTGCTCTTAACCACTGAGCCATCTCTCCAGCTCCCTCACAAGAGGTTTTTAATAAGAATTGGAAAAAATAAAAATATTACCAATATAAACCTACAGAAATGAGCTTGGAGCAATTTATTCTGAGCCATTAGTACCCTTTGCTTGAGTAGTAATGGATATCAAAACGATATGACCATGCATTCTGGGGCAGAGTAGCCACGGTGGTTTGTGTCCTTTCCAGCAGTGTCTGACTGCCTACAGTTCTGTACCTCTGCCCCAGCTTCCCACACTGACCTTGGCCCTGATGCTCAGCACTACTCTGACCCTGGCGGAAACCAGAGGCCTGGGATTCTGAAGCTGGCCTTCGTACTCCTGTAGGTACCTGGCAGGATCACACGTTTGTACTGGCAGTACACTGATGCACTCCCTTTAAAGTTAGAGGGAATTAAGGACCAAGTGCTGTGTGTCTTGAAACTCTATGACGAGACTGGCTAAGAAAAGCCTTCAGTAATTTTTTTTTCTATGAAGGGCACAGGTTTGGACAATTTGGACCAAATGGAAATTATTATGATCATGGAAGATCAATTTGGATTTGAAATTCCTGATAGAGATGCAGAGAGATTAATGGGTCCACAAGAACCTCTAGATTAAGTTACAGGTAAGAAGGATAAATATAAATAAAGTATCAGAGCTTTCTCCTTACCGACAGGACTCCAAAAACACAGAATGGCATAATGTGATGATACCTATTATGAAACTTTAAAAATAGAGTTGGATTTGTGAATTTTGTCCAGCTCAAAGCCTTGCACATTAGGAAAAGAACTATGCCACTTAGATATAACTGGTACTCTTACAGGATGCCTTTTATTTCTAGTATTATCATCGCCTACCTTTTTAATATCCTTTCCCAAACTAGACATTGCAAATAGATATAAATATGAAATACAAATAACACACTTTTTTATAATGACCATTAGCTCTGCAATCATCTTCTTTCCACAAGGAGAGCCACTGGATACTCTATTTAAGACCTCGTATTAATAAACTTCAACCTTGCCAGCTTATTTGCCTCGTAAACAGTCTGTTTTTCACAGTCAAAACTGCAATTCTGATGGAGGTTTAGTCTTTCTATATTCTCAGTTAACATGTGTCCCTGCTCCCTATTGTTAACAAATATTGAGAGTTAGCTAGCTTCCCTCTTAAACTACAAGCAACTACAAGCAACCGTGCTTCAGCCATGTAGGGAGCAGGCTTGTTCCTCCATAGTATCAGGAGTCTGGGAATGTGCATCTTGAATTCTGTCTCTGTATATGTTTTGCAAGCCTTGATGTTTGCTCTCATGTTTTGTTCCAGTCCCATACAACTCTCCTGCAAAATGGCAACAATATGAACACAACATTCCATATAAGGTTTTGCTATGTAGGATGGAAAAAGAAGGGTCTAGAAAAACACGTTAGTAGTTAAGCATGCTTGCTGCTCCTGCACAAGATCACAGTTCAAGTCCCAGAACCCATAAGGAGAAGCTCAGACCTTCCTGTAACTTCAGCTTTAACTCCAGCACCCTCTTCTGGCCTACACCAGCATATACATACACCAGCACACAGGCATACATATACAAATAAGTAAAATAATTCAATTAATTAAATTTTTAAAAGAATGAGAAAAGGATACTAGATCTATGCTTTATAGATCAAGTGAAAAACCTGCATAGATTCTTTTGGATACTATAATTACATGTTATATATTACCACACACATGTGGTGTATTACCACACATATACACATATATGCAATATCATGTACAGAGATAATAAAGACAGAAATACTAAGCTTCATATTTTCTACCTATTCTGTTATTCCTAAACTCACACTTCAACATTTATCACTGTTAGGACTACATCTGCTAGACTTACCCACTATTTTATTACAGCCTATAAAGTCCTCATCTATTATGAATCACATGACCAACAGATAAATTTTAGTAATCTAATAATGAAGAAGACCTAGAAATCTGGCCATTGTAACAGCAGAATCCTAGCAGTCTCCTGAAGAGCATCAGATATATAAGTTTCAAGCAAGACATATAGAATCATTAGAAAGAAAAAAAAAGGAGCACTCTGAAGACAAAAGGGAGCAGGAAAGAGAGGGAGATTGTAATAGAAGCTAATACTCATTAGAAAGTAAAACCATGGATTTATGTCCATATTTTGTAAATGCTTCAAATTATTTTGACACAAAATAATTCCTTAAATGAACATTATTTAAAAGAAGAACCCAGGTTAAAAACAGCTAACTTGGCCTACACAGTGGTGAATGACAAGAGACCCTGTCTTAACGTAGATGGTATGAATAGACACTTAAGGTTGTCCTCTGACCTCCACATGTATGTCACAGCCCACAACAATTGCATTCACACACACACACGCACGCACGCACGCACGCACACGCATGTTTGTATGCACACTAGGTTTTTAAAATTAAAAGAGAGGTACAAAATGAAATTAAAGTAAGTGGACATCAAATCTCAAAGACAAATAGAAACTGGAATCCACCATTCATATATTATAGAAGAGAAATTTGCAGTATGTTAATAAAGAAGCGATGATCTGACTTACATTTTAAAACTTCAGGCTGATGTTGCATGTGGTAGATTTTGAAGTGAAAGGGAAAGAGTAGGGGAGACTTTGTCAGAGTGTATCTTCGATGACAGTGACATGGACTAAGCAGATGACATAGACTTGAAAAATATTGGGGATATTTTGAGGTGAAAGATAATAGAACTTGCAAGTAGATTATATATAAAAGATGAGGGGGAAAGGAATACAAGATAATGCCTAACCAATATCAAAGATGAGAAACTTTATATGTTTAATTATTTGGTAGTTATGAGTGCAGCATAATTTGAAGAGAAATCGGAAGTACTTTTTTGGTTATGTTACATTTTATACCTACAAGAAGTTCAAAATGTCAGGTATATAGATGAATAATGTCCACTAGGCCACATTCAAGAGTAAGTATCAAGTTCTTGATATCATAACAGCATTTGGTGTAATTAGCTTTCTTTTTGCTTTCATACCATTTTCTGCTGAATCCTCTTATTTTACAACCACCTTGCTTTGGTTGGTTGGTTCTGCTTCCTGAACACTCTATCAACCAAGTACCAAGCCCAGGTCTAACTGAGGTAGGATGATGGGATCATTTGGGCTTCTTAGTCTCCAGCTCTAGCCAAGAAAAACTTGAGTTTCATGTTCACAGAGAACCTCCTACATCAAAGGAATACACATAGTGATAGAGAAGGATACCTGGTGCCCTCTTCTGGCCTCTGGACATATGCACATGCACATACACACTAATTATCAATTAGTTAAACTTTATTAAAAGATGCTCTACAGGTCCCAGGTCATTGTAAGTGGTACAACCCCTG
Source organism: Rattus rattus (assembly GCF_011064425.1). NCBI lineage: Eukaryota > Metazoa > Chordata > Mammalia > Rodentia > Muridae > Rattus > Rattus rattus. The sequence continues at coordinate 121,371,108 of NC_046156.1, read as the reverse complement.
GTTGGTGGTCCTGGGATGTATAAGAAAGCAGAGCGAGCAAGCCACGAGGAGCAAGCCAGTAAGCAGCACCCCTCCATGGCCTCTGTTTCAGTTACTGCCTCCAAGTTCCTGCTTTGTTTAAGTTTCTGCTGTGACTTCCTTCCATCATGGACTGTGGTGTGCAACTATACAATGGAATAAATTGTTTCCTTCCCAAAAAAAAAAAAAAGAAAGAAAGAAAGAGTGAGGAGAACTCTCATAAAGATATAATGTGTGATAAAATAATTTATATTCAATAATATTGTGGGAGCAGATAATGCACTAAAGATTAAAGTTTTTTTTAATATTTACTAACATGTTCTACAGAAAAGATTATAGAAAATAAAATGTCACACATTGTTATATGAAATCAAAGTTATATCTTTTATTTTAAAAATATGGAAAGAACTTATGCTAGGATGAATAAATAAAGCTTTTAAATGGGAGAAGAATAAAGAAAACACTTCATTACTATGTTGAGATGTATTTTTGCCTTACCCAAAAATCAGAAGATTGAAATATATAGTCTTTTTAGTTTTCTCTCTATTTTCTAATGTTTAACCTCAAAACATAAATTGTCCCTACAGAAAACATCAAAAGAAAAATTCCCTTAAGGGCATTTTAAAATTAATTTCAATATCAGAGAACTAAACACATAAATTCTTCTAGTTATAACATATGCAAATGAATTTTTGTGTATCTTTGAAGTTGCTGTTATTAAATTTAAATGCAGATATGATCTCTGCTTGGAGCTGAGCATTAAAACTCTTTTTTGCAAAATAACAAAAGATGCTGTATGTTATTTTCTGGTTGGTTTGTTTTATGTAATAAACTTCCTCAGACAGGAAATGCAAAAAGCACTATAACAAATTTCATAAATTATATCCTCAAAATGTAAGTCTCGGTATGAACAAAGGTAAAGTCAATATCTGCAAATTACAAAGAAAAAAGGAATATAATTAATCCTGTACATAATCTATCTTTAATCAAAAGATCTAATCCGGAAATTTGAATTAGTCTTATGATAAAATAAATTACCCCAAATGATAAAGTGTCTAAAACATTTGTTCATCAGGGTTGTATTTTTAGTCATGTTCCTAAGTCATATTAAATGAACATTCTTATCTACATAAAAAAAAAAAAAGATGCTCTACACCACTGGAAGGGGAAGCCCTTGGTCCTGCCAAGACTGAACCCCTAGTGAACGTGATTGTTGGGGGGAGGGGCGGTAATGGGGGGAGGATGGGAAGGGGAACACCCATAGAGAAGGGGAGGGGAGGGGTTAGGGGGATGTTGGCCCGGGAATAACAATCGAAATGTAAATAAGAAATACTCAAGTTAATAAAGATGGAAGAAGAAAAAAAGATGCTCTAGCCATGAATAGTCAAAGTCAAATAGGGATATTCTGGAGACAGCAGAGAAATATTTAGTTGATATTTTTAGAGATAAAGGCAAAATAAAAAGGTTTTGTGAGATGTTAGTTTGTCATAAACTTGTGAGTTTTGTGTTTACAAATAACTGAAAAACTACAAAAAGCTAAAGAATGAATTACTATAAATGCAATTAAAGGAAAATTTTGGCTTGCTTGAAGTCTTTTGTAAATTCACAAAAGTTTCTCTGCTAAAAATCAAGAAGCATATACATACAGCCTCTTGACTGTAGCTCAAAGAAAAGAGTAAAGGAAGACTTACATTTAATTCCTGTTGTAGTATACAAAAATGCTATAAGTAAAAAATGACAAAAATAATCAGATATTTTCAGATAAATCCATATCTTCAACAGAAGGAAATATTTGAAATTTCAAGAAGGTGGTAAATAAATAAAAATGACCCTAAACAAATAACTTTTTAAATGCTTCCAATAATATCTCATAAATTGTAGTCGCTTGATATGCGGTCATAAAGTATTCTTCATATTTATTTTGATAATAAGAATACTAAATAGAGGAAAAGCCAAAGTTGCGAAGCAGGTTCAGGAGAATAAAGACTTTTCAAGCTAAAATGAGCCAATATGTTTAGAGCCCAAATGTCAAAGAATGCATGTAGTTATGATAGTTTACACCTATGCCAGAAGCAGAAATGGCATCAGTTTGAGGCCAGGTTGGACCACATGAGTTCTAAGTCAGCCTGGACAACAGTCAGGCTATAGAACACTTCTTGTCTTGAAAAAAATTGCAAAGAGAAAAAAAATAACTTTCATATATTATACTTGTCAATAAAGATGTGATTAGGCTGCTGCGAACTGTTGCTTTGTAAATTTCATCCAGTAAAATCTAAAAAGAACACGAAATCGAGTTTTAGATAAGGGACAGAAATATACGGATTGAGTGACAAAGGGAAGAAATGAAAAAAAAATTGACAGCACTTAAGTCATTTTTTTCTTTTATTTGATATTTCTTTATTTACATTTCAAATGTTATCCCCTTTCCCATTTTCCCCTCTGGAAAACCCTATCCCCTCTACACTTCCCCTGCTTCTATAAGGGTGCTCCCCCACCCACCCACCCACCCACCACCTCTGCCACACCACTGGGGCATAGAGCCTTGGCAGGACCAATGGTTTCTCCTCCCATTGATGCTCAATAAGGCCATCCTCTGCTACATGTGGCTGGGCCCTGGGTCACTCCATGTATACTCTTTGGTTGGTGGTTTGATCCCCTGGGAGCTCTGGGGGTTCTGGTTGGTTGATATTGTTGTTCTTCCTATGGGTTGCAAACGGGTTCAGCTCCTTCAGTCCTTTCTCTAACTCCTCCACTGGGGACCTCAATCTCAAATCATTGTTTGACTGTGAGCATCCCTTTCAGTATTTGTCATGCTCTGGCAGAGCCTCTCAGGAGATGGCTATATCAGGCTCCTATCAACATGCACTTCTTGGCATCAGCAATATTGTCTGGGTTTGGTGGCTGTATGGATATGGGCTGAATCCCCATAGGCTCTGGATGGCCTTTACTTCAGTCTCTGCTCCAAATTTTGTCTCTGTTATTTCCTCTTGTGAATATTTTTTGTTCCCTCTTCTAAGAAGGACTGAAGCATCCACACTTTGGTCATCTTTCTTCTTGAGCTTCATGTAGTCTGTGGATTTTATCTTGGGTAAACTGAGCTTTTGGGCTAATAACTACTTATCAATGAGTGCATACCATGAGTGTTTTTTTGTGTTTGGGTTACCTCATTCAGGATGATAATTTCTAGTTCCATCCACTGACCATGAATCTCATGAAGTCACTGTTTTTGATAGATGAATAGTACTCCACTCTGTAAGTGTACCACATTTTCTATATCCATTCCTCTGTTGAGGGACATCTGGGTTCTTCCAAGCTTCTGGGTATTATAAATAAAGCGGCTATGAACACAGTAGAGCATGTGCCCTTGTTATATATTGGGGCATCTTTGGGGTATATGCCCAGGAGTGGTATAGCTGGATCTTCAGGTAGTTACTATACCCAGTTTTCTGAGGAACTTCCAGACTGATTTCCAAAATGGTTATACCAGCTTGCAATCCCACCAACAATGGAGGAGTGCTCCTCTTTCTCCACATCCTTGCAAGCATGTGTTGTCGCCTGAGGTTTTTTTTTTTTTTATCTTAACCATTCTGACTGGTGTGAACTGGAATCTCAGGGTTGTTTGATTTGCAATTCCCTGATGACTAAGGTTGTTGAACATTTCTTTAGGTGCTTCTCAGAAATTCAGTATTCCTCAGTTGAGAAATCTTTGTTTAGCTCTGTACCCCATTTTTAATAGGGTTATTTGATTCTCCAGAGTCTAACTTCTTGAGTTCTTCATATACATACAAACATACATACATATACATATATATGTATATGTATATATGTATATATATGACATTAGCCCTCTAGCGAAAGTAAGATTGGTAAAGATCTTTTCTCAATCTATTTGCTGCCATTCTATCCTAATGATAGTGTCCTGTGCCTTACAGAAGCTTTGCAGTTTTATGAGGTCCCATTTGTCGATTCTTGATCTTAGAGCATAAGCCATTGGTGTTCTGTTCAGGAAATTTTCCTTAGTGCCCATGTGTTCCAGGCTCTTCCCCACTTTTTCTTCTATTAGTTTGAGTGTATCTGGTTTGATGTGGAGGTCTTTGATCCACTTGGAATTGAGCTTTGTACAAGGAGATAAGAATGGATGAATTTTCATTCTTCTACATGCTGACCTCCACTTGAACCAGCACAATTTGTTGAAAATGCTATTATTTTTTTCCACTGGATTGTTTTAGTTTCAAAGATCAAGTGACCATAGGTGTGTGGGTTCATTTCTGGGCCTTCAATTCTATTCCACTGATCTTCCTGCCTGTCTCTGTACCAATACCATACAGTTTTTATCACTATTGCTCTGTAATACAGCTTAAGGTCAGGAATGGTGATTCCCCCAGAAGTTCTTTTATTCTTGAGAATATTTTTGCTATCCTGGGCTTTCTTTTGTTATTCCAAATGAATTTGTATATTACCAGCTGTAGATATTCTCTGGTGGAACTTTTGGGGTCATTGAATATACTATCATATCTGCAAATAATGATTTCTTTTATTTCTTCCTTTCCAATTTATATCCCTTTGACCTTTTTGCTGTTTGATTGCTCTGGCTAGAACTTCGAGTACTATATTGAATAAGTAGGGGAGAGTGGCCAGCCTTGTCTAGGTACTGGTTTTAGTGGGATTACCTCATATTTTTCTCCATTTAGTTTGATGTTGGCTACTGGTTTGCTGTATATTGCTTTTACTATATTCAAGTATGGGCCTTGAGTTCCTGATTTGCCAGGACTTTTATCATGAAGGGGTGTTGAATTTTGCCAAATGCTTTCTCAGCATCTAATGAGATGATCATGTGATTTTTTTTTCTTTGAGTTTGTTTATACAGTGGATAACATTGATGGATTTACATATATTGAACCATCACTGCATCCTTGGGATGAAACATACTTGATCATGATGGATGATCATTTGGATGTGTTTTTGGATTTGGTTTCTGAAATTTTTATTGAGTAATTTTCCATCAATATTCATAAGGGAAATTGGTTTGAAGTTCTCTTTCTTTGTTGGGTCTTTGTGTGGTTTAGGTAAAAGTGTAATTGTGGCTTCATAGAAGGAATTGGCTTAGTTGAAAGATTACTTTCCTTTTTTTTGTAGGGTGTAGTTTCCCTCCTTATGTCAGTTTTCCACCTATTATCCTTTGTAGAGCTGGGTTTGTGGAAAGATATTGTGTAAATTTGGTTTTGTCATGGGATATCTTGGACTCATCTATGTTAATTCAATTTTGCTGGATATAATAGTTTGGGCTGGCATTCGTGTTCTCTTAAGGTCTGTACAACATCTGCACAGGATCATCTAGCTTTCAGTCTCTGTTGGGAAGTCTGGTGTGATTCTGATAGGTCTGCCTTTATGTCACTTGACCTTTTTCACTTACTGCTTTTAATATTCTTTTTGTTTTGTGAATTTGGTGTTTTTACTATTATGTGATGGGAGTTATTTCTATTCTGGTCCAAACTATTTGGAGTTCTGTAGGCTTCTTGTATGTTTATGGGCATCTCTTTCTTTAGGTTAGGGAAGTTTTCTTCTATGATTTTGTTGACAATATTTACTGGCCCTTTAAGTTGGTAATCTTCACTCTCTTCTATACCTATGATCCTTAGGTTCGATCTTCTCATTGTGTCTGGGATTTCCTGAATGTTTTGGGTTAGGAGCTTTTTGAGGTTTGCACTTTCTTTGAAAGTTGTGTCAATGCTTTTTATGGTCTCTTCTCCCTCTGAGATTCTTCCATCTCTTGTACTCTGTTAGTAATGCTTGCGACTATGACTCCTGATCTCTTTCCTATGTTTTCTATCTCTAGGATTGTCTCCCTTTGTGATTTCTTTACTGTTTTTATTTTCATTTTTAGATCCTGAATGGTTTTGTTCAAGTCCTTCACCTGTTTAGTTGATTTTTGTATTTCCTCTTTAATGGCTTCTCCTGTTCACCTGTGTTGTCCTGTATTTTTTTAAGGAAGCTATTTACGTCTTTCTTAAAGCCCTCTAACATCTTCATGAGTTGTGATTTTGGGTTCTGATGATGCCAAGTGACCTTGGCTTCTGTTACTTAGGTTCTTGCCCTTGCCTCCCATCTTCTGCTCATTTCTGGTGTTAGCTGGTCTTGCTGTCTCTGACAGTGGCTTAACCCTCCTGTAAGCCTGTGTGTCAGTACTACTGGGAGACAAGTTCTCTCCCTGCAGGATCTGAATACAGAGAGCTGTGGCATAGGGTCATCTCAGGGCACAGGCAGAAACCAAAAGGATCCTGCTCCAGACTGCTCCTCAGTTCCTGTGTCCAGAGGGCTCCGTGAGAGTTCCTCTTGGGCCAAGAATGTGAGCAAAAATGGTGGTCTCATCTGTGCTCTCAGGTGTGTCAGCCCTTCTGGGAGGGGAGACCAGCTTTCTCCCAGCCAGATCTGGTTACAGAGAGCTGTGGCACAGGGTAAGCTCTGGGTGCAGGCAGAAACCACAAGTCATGACTTTTATACATGCATGTATCCATACATACCAGTGGGCATACTGTTTCCTCTACTCTGTTCCACACCACTATCAGAGCAGGGGATGGGACACAGGGTCTTGCACACACTCTCCTACTGAAGCATACCCCTAGGCCCTTTAGAGAATATTTTTGAGAATGACAATTCAATGAAGGTACACACTTTATATGGATGATATAAGCCACTAGAGCACAGAGGACAACAACTATGGCACCCTACTGTGTAAACAGAGCTTTGAAGTGAAATACAGCATTTTGAATAGATTCTTCAAAGACCATTTGGCATTTAAAGAGGTACAAAAAATCAAAACCTTAAACCGTATTTTTAAAGCAAATTGAACTACTCAAGAAAGAAGTTTTAATATGTTCTGCTTTTGTAGAAAAATTGTTTACTTACAATGTTAAAAAATACTACAATCTAGTTAAATGTCTAACTCTAATCTGGCCTGAAAGTGTCTGAGTATCTCCTATGTTTCTAGGCCTTATTTCTATCTATTCGCCACCCTGCTGATCTTATAGGAAATAAAAGCTTTTATGTGCAAATTTTCTTTTTAAAACTGAGGTCATCGAATGTTGTCATCTACTCACTGGCAATCTGGATCTTCCAATGAAGAATCTAATTGAATGAGAGACAGAAATGTGCTCACTTAAGGACAGTTTAAGGGTATCGCTGCAGTTTTAGGCTAAGCTTATAAGTAACCACTATTAACACATTTGAGATTGGCTATAAGCAGACATCAAGGGTATATCCTCAGATAGCGATGATTAATTCAATCTGGCAGCAACATGGTTCAATTCTTGGACAGTCTGTAGAAAAAGTAATGGAATATACAAGAAAAATAAAATGTATCCATTATGATCTGACATACGGCCTGGAGAAAACTGCCAAGCATGATGACATCAAGAAGGTGGTGAAGCAGGCATCCGAGGGCCCAATAAAGGGCATCCTAGGCTACACTGAGGACCAGGTTGTCTCCTGTGACTTCAACAGCAACTCCCACTCTTCCACCTTTGATGCTGGGGTAGCATTGCTCTCAATGACAACTGTATAACTCTTATTTTCTGGTATGACAATGAATATGGCTACAGCAACAGGATGGTAGACCTCAGGACTATATGGCCTCCAAGGAGTAAGAAACCCTGAACCACCCACCCCAGCCCAGCAAGGATACTGAGAGCAAGAGAGAAGACCTCGGTTACTGAGGAGTCCCCATCCCAACACGGCCCCCAACACTGAGCATCTCCCTCACAATTCCATCCCAGATCCCCATAATAACAGGAGCACTCCCTACTCTCTAGAATACCATCAATAAAGTACTGCTGCTCCAAGAAGAAGAAGAAGAGGAAGAGGAGCAGGAGGAGGAGCAGGAGGAGGAGGAGGAGGAAGAGGAAAAGAAGAAGAAAATACAGATCCAGTCATAGGGAACTTAAGACATAAATCACATGCATTTTGTTTATCTATTATAAAATCTAATCCTAGGACTTGTCAAAGCCAGATATCCACTAATGGTCTATCTAAATCTGCACATAGCTGACCTAGATACTACATCATAATAGTCAAATATGCAGCTATGAATAGACAGAACGCAGGTCTAGACAAATAGTATATGAAGTGGAAATTTCTGGTTTCTTTGAAAACAGTTATGTCATGTGATATTTTGCTGGCAGACTGGTATACGGATGATTTGTGAAGCAGACACAAGTAAAAGGATGTTTTGCTGAAGCAGACACATGTAAGAATGTTTTACTGAGGCAGACACATTTGAGGTGTTTTGCTGAAGGAGACACATGAAAAGATGTTTTGCTGGAGCAGGCACAAGCAAGAGGATGTTTTGCTGAAGGAGACATGTGAGAGGATATGTGGTGTTTAGAAAGAATATAAATATGAACCCACAGACACTGGGAGGAGGCCCATGCACTGGTTCGCCTTCCTCTGTCTCACTAGTCTTCACTTACAACAGTCTTGTATTGGCTTGCTCTATATCGTGTTGCTGACCTTAGCTTGCTGTGACGTCATAGAGACTAACTTGCCAAAGTACTTCTCATGATATTACTATGCCGCTTCCAAGGACTTGGACAGATTGGAAGAGCCTTGCAGTTACAGGACCGGACTGCCGTTGCTGAATCATGAGTGGTGATTGCCAAATAAACTGGACTACTGCTACTGCTTCATCAGTGGTGATTGCTGCGTATGCTGGACTGCTGATAGAACTGAAATAGCCCCAAAACTATTTCTACACAGTTCCACAACCCCAGATTTTCTATTAAACTTTCTTTTCCACTATCTCTAGTGGATAGTGGTGGGTGGTGGTAGGCTAAAAAGGAGGTTAAATCACTTAAGAACCCTGATTAAAATAGATTCTGAAGTCAAAGGCTACTAGTATATTCTCAAGGCTGACATAAGTTCATGGATAGTTTGGTTCTAGTCACACAGAACCATGAGCACTCAGAAGATAACTACAGATACTTGGAGACAATTTCAACAACAGTCTGGAACCTGTACAAAGAGACCAAAACCCTACAAGAATCCACAAAGAATCATTAACATTCCAAGAAAAGTTTAGGCCCATGAGAAACAACACAAGGGCCTATCCATTGTTTGTTTCTATTTTTAGAGTGAAAACTTGGGTTCTATGAACACAGTATAAGCAGAAAGCAGATATCAAGTCAGATTCATTATAGTGATGGTAAAAGGCACTCAGGAAATTGAAGTGGGCTGTCAGCTTTTGTACATTGTCATTTTGAGTGTAGTTATAAACAGTTATGGTTCAACACGAGAGGAAGACAAGTGTGATGACTAATCTTCACTGTGCAACTAGGAAGGATTTAGAAGCATTATACAAACACATTTCTGAGTGTGTCTATAGGGATATTTAAGAAGGGTTTAAATTGAGCTAGGCCCATGAGTGAGAGCAGAAGAGCTGGACCAGCCACTCATAGACTACAGCACTTGGGAGAGTGGGTCACACTTAACTATGCAGCACAGTTAACTAGGCTCCGAAGGCATGGGTGAAGGAGAGCTGTCCCAAAGGCATGAGAATAGGAAGACAGGAGACCTGATCCTGTCTCCTGCCAATGATGACATTGGGTGGTCAAGTCCAGCAGTGCTGGAGAGTGTGTAGTGGTGATGCAGATAAGAGAGAGACTGTGACCTGATCAGCTCTGCTACCACCCAGATCTAGCCCAAAATCTGCATCATCTGGAAACATTTGGGACCAGTGAAAGGGCTGATCCTGTAGATCTAAAGCTAAGGAACTCCATGACACAGGGCAAAAAGAAGATAACCAGGAGGAATCCCAGTGACGATCCAATATTGATGGTGTCACAGGAACCAAAGACCTCGAACCAGACCAAAGACTCATTGCAATGAACATTTACAAGTGAAGATATATGGATGCGATGTACTACAACTTCCGCAATCAGATGTTTTCTATGCTTTGGGGTTTTACTTTGTTTGTCTGTTTGTTTGTTTTCTTTGTGTGCTTTATTCTTTTCTTCAGGGGGATTACAACAGCAAAAAGTAGATATGAGGGAACTGGGAGAGATGAGCAGGACTAAGGTGCATGAAATGAAACTCAAAGAATCGATAAAAATTGGGAGGAAAATAAGCCAGATAAACATGAACTGATTGTCTGATTCTGCCCATGGACCCTCATGATTCATCACAAGAGAAAACAAAGGGTGCTTAAGATTAGTCTGTCTGTCTCCAACTCTCCTATCTTCCATTTGCTCTGCAACCCTTTAAAAGACAATTTTCATGCCTTTTCAAGTTTCCTTGGCTTCTCCTCCTCCATGTATTTACTTACATGCCTTTGTACTTACATGTTTTTATTTCCTAAAGCTCTGTCCTCAATTATCTGCCTATGTAAATCTGTCTCCAGTCTTAAAATTTATAAAATAAGGGAAAGAGGTGAAATGCACTACTTGTTCAAGGTTTTTTATTGGAAATTCTCACACAATTAGACTGGCTGAAAGAGGGACTCCAAAGCCCTCTAACACTAAGGGATTCTGGTCAGCCACAGTGATCTCATGATACTAGAAAATCTAATGCAGTTTTGAGTGTATTGAATATAAAACCAACAAAAACTTACTACTTCAGCTTCATATTTCACACTTATTCCAAGACAACAAAAATCTTATATAATATTAACATTTAACTTACACCACACAAGTACGGTGAGGAGGATAAATACAAACTGAGTTGTGGTCTGTTAACTATTCTGTCTATCCTTCTGTCTCTGCCTATCTGTCTCTCTTTTCTCTGCACACAAGTACAGTGAAGAAGATAAATACAAACTGAGTCATAGTCTGTTAAATCAATCTCTCTCTCTCTTCTCTCCCCCTGCCACAAGGTGCCCCGTGTCTGGGGTGTCTATCTATCATCTATCTATCTATTCATCTATCTATCTATCTATCTATCTATCATTCATAGTATCTATCTACTATCATCTATTTGTCTCGTAAGTACCCTCCTGCCTAGAGCCTAAGCTAGAAGAATTATTGGAAACAACATTGGAAAAAGAGAATAGAAAGAACTTTCTGGATCTCCTGTATCCATCTCTGTATCCAGTAGATGGCGCTAGACTACACCTCATGGCCTCCAGACCAGGAATTAATTTCATATTATTCTTGAGGAACAAATTTTCACTTTGGAGATGCCAAATTTTTTCAGCACATAATTCTTTTATATAGTTAGAAGTTCTGAATGTGATTTGAGGTTGACTCTTTTATCTTTTCATTATTTGATAAGTACACACACACATTTTTCTTCACAGTCACTCCCTATTGCCCTCTTTTATTCCCCTCTCTTCCACTAAAACTCTTCCTACTTCTTCCCACTAAGCCCTGTCTTGCATTGATGTCTTTTTAATACCCACCTACTTTAATTATGGCCTGATGCATGCTCATGTGAGCATGAATTGGGAGTTATTTATTAGAAAATGAATAACTTCTCAATGGCAATACTATTGAGGAAAAAATGGTACACACAGACATGCACATGAATGCCAACACATGGTAACTTCACATAGTCCTTCAGTGAGCTGTGAACCTTGATGATCCTTTCCTCCCTCCATGCAAAGTAAAATGGTGACAGGTCCAGTCTTGTACTGCAGACACAGCTGCAGTGAGTTCATGACCAGAATGCCTGTATCATGTCCAGAAGACACGATTTCATATCCAAACTCTTGTCTCTTACATCCTATCTGTCTGGGGAGCAAAGTTCTTTGAATGAAACATTCTACTCCCCAAGAACTATCTCCAAAACTGTACCTTTTCTAAAACATAGCTGCCTGCTCGCCATTTCCTAACAGTATGCAGATCTAAGTTTGAGTCGTTTCGTAGCAACTTTAAAGCAAGTCACATTGTTTAATGAAAAGCTGTGCATTAGCACACAATGCACTGTGCTTTTGCAGAAAGGATAAAGCAATGCCTTTTCTCCTCTCAATATATAAGAAGCAATTAAAAAAACAGATCCCGGTACATACCACAAAAACTTTTTCTTATTCAAGGTATGGTAGCAAATTCCCATAACTCCAACATTCAGGAGGGAAAAGCAAGAGGACATAGTTTTAAGGCCAGCCTGGACTATATATAACAAGTTCTAGAATAGTCGGGGTTATGAAGCCCTATCAAAAGAAGGGAGAGAAAGAAGGGAAGGATCTTTTCTCTTGAGGCCTGTTCTCAGTAAAGAAGAAAAGCATTAACTAAAATTAGAGGAGAAATTTTCATGCCCAACCTTGCTACTGTGCAATGCACACTAAGGAAATCATGAACCTTAAGTTTAGAACCTCTAGGACAATATGATTAAAATCTCACACTGGTAATATTTAATACAGAAAAAAAAAGAGCCAGAGCAAATTTTCAATATGAATCTTACTTTCATTATACAAAGCAGGAAATGATACTTATCAAAATTCAGCTTGATAAGGACATTCAGAAAATAATTCACTGAAAGGTTAAGTGGTTTAGAAACCGAAGTACTACTTATAGTACATATGACAGTCGGTATAATATCCAGACAACAAACTATTTCAGAAAGCACACACTGTCTTTTCTTTTAGTTCAGATGTTAAAAGTATCTGTCTTACATCAGGTCAAAATATGTTTCCTTTTATGAGTAACCATGGTTTGTTCCCATTCCACCTATACTAATCAATCGGTATGTGAGAGTTAGCAATTCTGTTGTACCACATACTTCAGCCTTCTTTTTCCTGTAAGAGTCTACTCTCCTAGAAAATCTTCCAACAAGCAAAGGGAACAAGCAGTGACATCTGTGACTCTAAGGCCATATCAAGCTCATCACAGTCACATGTAAGACCAAAGTCCATTAAGCAACAGTTCTCAATCTTCCTAATGCTGCAGCCCTTTAAGACAGTTCTTCATGACCATAAAATTATTTCATTGCTACTTCGTAACTGTAATTTTGCTACTTTTATGAATCATGTTGTAAATATCTGGGTTTCCCAATGACTTAGGTAAACCCTAAGGCAAGGTCATCGAATCCCAAAGGGCTCCAGATGCATTGGTTGAGAACTGCGGTCATAAAGAATGTTTTCTATAGTTATAACTGACTGAAAGATAATGTGACATAGAAAATTCTAAGATCCGTGTCCATAAGTGAATTTTACCCCAACATAACCTTTTATGTAGATCTCATCTATGGAGGTTAAGAATGCTAGGTGTTCTGTCAGAGGACTCAGGGTTTGGTCCCCAGCATATTCACAGCAGCTCACAACCATATGTAACTCGAGTTCTGGGGGACGCAGGATTCCTCTAGCCTCCATGAACACCAGACACACCCACAATATACAAAACATCTACTTTAAAATAAAAACAATTTTAAAATGCACTATTTACTACTGCTTTCACGCTAGAATAGCAAAGTTGAATAGCTGCAAGAAAGAGCATTTGACCCACAAATCTGATCATATTTGCTGTCCAGCCATTTAAAGAAAATTTGCTGACACCTAGTTTAGGAGAACACTGGCCTCAAAGGCATGTTCATCTGCCAACAGTCTTCTTACAGCCTTTCCTGCCTCTGAAATAATAACTCTTTACTCAGCAAATTCCACCTCCCCTGAACTCCCAGAGCCTCAGTCATACCTTTAAGAAGGTCATTGCTCTTATGTAGTGTAACAACCTGGCCCAAATCAGGCATCCAGGGAAATAAAACTATGGAATAGACACTGAATATTTACCCTCGGGGTAGTTTCTAGAAGAGAAAAAAACAAGCTAATGATAGTTGAAGTTGGAACCATGAAATTTGTCATTTGCCAATAACTGCCACCACCTCTTCTCAAGTTTGATGACTACATGCTTTAGGTTCATTTACCTTAGGATATCTTCAATAAAATTTATGTTATCCATTCTCAATGAAAAGAATCTGAGGACAAGATCCACAAGAGTGAGCAGAGACTAGCTGGCTCATTCTCAATACTAAGTTTCAACTGCTAAACTGAACATTGTAGGAAAGGAGACAGATCCTACTACCAAAAAAGCAGTATAGGTTGGTCTGTGCAGAGATCTGAAGGCATAGCCTTGGTTCCTTTTTTGCTCAACCCAAAATGGCAAATATTTATTTGCCTTGGCACACTAAGTTAAACTCTAAATCTCTAGCTGACACAGGGATTAGTAAAGCCAGTCCTGGTTCTGCAGGAGTTACTGTCTAGAAATTATATAAGGGAGAAACAAATATGTGTGCAAAAAAATAATTAACCAAGTAAGTAGGAAATCAAATTATTGGTGATGTATTTTTATTGTTGCATATTTACAGATACTGTAATTTTTCTTTTCTTATCAGAATTTTTAACTTCTAGTTTGGAGGCTGAGTTAATGGCTCAGTCAATAAAGTACCTACTACACAAGCATGAGAACTGGAGTAAAGATCCCAGCAAACAAGGGGAAAAAATGCCCAGGCATGTCGGAGTCAGGAGGGCACCTAAAATCCTACCATGGTGACAGTGTATATCCAGAGTCTGGCAGAGTCCCTAGAACTTACCAGATAGGTAGTATAGCTACTTGGTAAGTATGGCCTTTAACGAGAGATCCTGTCTCAAAAGACAAGATAGAAGTGATAAAGAATATGCCTGACATTGATCTCTAGCTTCAACACGGATGTACATGTGCCCCTCAAACACATGCACACACACACACACACACACACACACACACACACACACACACAATTTCTGCCTTCTAGTTTTTTATACAATGTTAATTATGATTAACATAATATTTTATCAGAATGGGGTGATAGCCCAGTCAGTAACATGCTTCCCTCACAAACATCAAGACCAGAGTTCAATCTCTAGAATCAATGTAATAATTCAGGATATGATGGAGCATGTCTGTAACTCCAGCTCCCTGGAGGAGAGGACAGCAAGAATCCTGGCTACCCAATCTAGTTTAATGGCAAGTTCCAGACCACGGAGAGATTCTGTCTCAAAGCAGGTGAGAGGAATATTCAGATTAGACGTGATGGCACACACTTTAATGCCAGCATGCAGGAGAGCAGAGATAAGTGGATCTCTGTGAGTTTAAGGCCATCATGATTAAAACAGAAAGTCCCAGGTAGAGCTACAAAATGAGACCCTGCCTCAATAAAAAAGAAGATCAATGACATTCCTGATGGTGACACCTAAAGTTGACCTCTGGCCTATGCACGCACACACACACACACACACACACACACACACACACACACAAAACACACACGCAGCCTTTCTGCAAAGTGTCCTGAGAGTTGGACAGGTGGGGCTGATACTAGCCCAGATTTGGGAGCTGCTATTGCAATCTCAGGTTAACATGTAAGGAAGTAAGAAGGTAAACACCTGGGAGGTGAGATGGAGAAGGAGCTGGACTTGTTTAGGAGTGAACTAGGACATCTCAAAGAAAGCAACTCCTCCCTCGGATGGACCATTATAAAAAGGCCAGCGTTCCTAATGAGCAGCACCCTGCAAGCAACATCAGTCTCCATCCCTACTGTTCCTCTGGTGAACCAGGTAAGTGAACAGTCGCCCACTTCCACTCACAGTATTTAGGTCTACTAAATACTAAAGTCCATCATTACTTGAAAGATTTCTTTTTAGCATATTATAGGGTTCTCTGACGTAAAACTACGGTGTTTGTAGCAGCCTTTGAGATCTTTCCTTAAGAGTATATAAATCTAGTAAGCCACTAGCAGCTTGTCTTCTTTTGTTCTTCTTTGTTATATAAGCAGAAAGTCCTGAGGAATGGTTGCTACACAAAGAATGAAAGCAGAAGCTGTCTGATAGGAGTCTCCCTCAGTTTCCTATCACCGATAGCTGGCTTTGCTGTGACATGCCTGTCTCCTGTAGTGTGATGGTTGAGACTTAGAAAGCGACTAGGAGATAGATGATTAGGACACTATGGTTTTTCTATAGACACAGATCAAATCAGGTAGTACAACAAAGTC
The DNA here is from genome assembly GCF_011064425.1 of Rattus rattus. Lineage (NCBI taxonomy): Eukaryota > Metazoa > Chordata > Mammalia > Rodentia > Muridae > Rattus > Rattus rattus. The sequence continues at coordinate 121,355,145 of NC_046156.1, read as the reverse complement.
TCCCCTACATTCATTGAGGAATTGAAGGAAGACATAGGGATCCTGTTCTAATTTCATCACTCTCTTGCTACATAGCTGGAACAAGTTATTCCACTCTGAACTTATTCTCAACTAGTACAGAAAGAAATTAATCATGCTGACAATAATTACAAGCTATTGGAACTATTTATGTGTTTAAGCAATAAGTTACAGATGGATCTCTTGTTCCTTCATCTAGGTTAACTTGAATTTGCACCAAGATGCCTAAACTCCTGCAAGGCATTGTCACTGTCATCGATGTTTTCTACAATTATGCCACTGAATATGGGAACTGTGATATGTTGAGCAAAAAAGAGATGAAAGAACTTCTGGAAACTGAGTTTCGCCAAATTTTAAAGGTAAGAACTCTGTATGAGGACTGAGTTTTGAAGCAATTCTCTTGTCTACTTTATCCTACCTTTCATTTATATACCAAATATAAGAAAGATATTTGTTAATAGAGAATTGAACTTGGCAGCCTTGAAATCGCCCATAAACCATTGATTAATAATGTTTTATAATATGATTAGGTCAAAATGATCCTGACGAACAACAGGCAATTCAGAGATTTAAAAATTTCCTGCCTGTAAAAGCAATTCTTATGACCGTCAGAAAACAACTCAAAATATAATGAATTCATATTCTTACATTTGATTTCCTTAGTGTAGAGTCCAAAATACTACCTATTTCTAAGATTCTAGTAATCTAAAACCTCTTAAATTAAAAGAAATTTGGGGGAAAGAATACCTTAAACTTAACCAGCTCTGAAAATAAACACGTGGGAACTTAAAATTATCCTTGAATTCAAATGCTTACTGAATAGCATTTGGATTCCTATGGCTGGCTATGTTACATCAAATACGAGAATCATCCTACCTCTTAAACTTGATCCTTTGAAATCTGTAATATGCAAATAAACTAACTGGACAAAGAAAATTTATATATAAATAAGTAGATGTCTACAATAATTATTTATTAATTAGCTGAACATCCTTCATTAACCATTGCCCTTCTTTCTCTTTCTTTCTTTCTTTCTTTCTTTCTTTTTTCCTTTCTGTCTTTCTTTGACAAAATTTTGAGTTTAAATCCAAGGAAGCCAGGAACTTCTTATGCAACCCACACTGCAAGCTCAGGATCATATTTCCTTGACCTCCATAGCATGGGTCTCAGGTATTAACCTTACCAAACATAATAGGCCCACTTGTTCCCTTACCCCATTTATCCTTGAACATTGCATCCATTCATGGTTACTACTTTCTGCCAATGTATAGATTGCCTGCTTATTGGATGGGACAAGCTCAATCTCTCTCTCTCTCTCTCTCTCTCTCTCTCTCTCTCTCTCTCTCTCTCTCTCTCTCTCTTCCTCTCCTTCTCCCACTCTATCTTTTTCACCTTTCTAGCCCAACTACGTGGTCAATGTCAACCAAACTTTACTAAATATTCATATTTCTACAGCCTTCCTCAAATGGTTGACTAAGTTTATAGTATATAATTACAAACACTTGACTTGTACCTTATTCCTTGACAGAATCCAGATGATCCAGATACCGTAGATATCATCATGCAAAGTCTGGATCGAGATCATAACCACAAAGTGGATTTTACTGAGTATCTTATAATGATACTCAGGCTGGCTAAGGCTTGTAATAAAATTATTGGCAAGGATTACTGCCAAGCTTCAGGGTCAAAGCAAAAAGATCACAGTCGCCAGCACCAAGAGGAACAGAGTGAAAAAGAAACAGAAAACGAAGAGGAAGAAGCCTCTTCAAGTTATTCAAGTTCTAGTGCAGGAGAGAATGACTCTTATTACAAGGGCTCAAGAGGAAACAAAAAATGCAAATCCAGGAAACCAAGACAAGGGAAGGAGCAAAGTTCTGAACAAAGAACAAAATCAAATTCAAGTGATTTCAAAAATAATGAGGATTATGAAAAAGGCCAGCACAGATCAGGATCTAGATCAAGGAAAGATTCTGGTATTCCTCAACATGGCTCTGAATCAAGACAATCCTCTACCTCCAGGAAAAGTAAACAAGGATCTACTGGTGAATGTTCCGAATAATGTGGATCTGAAATTAACCATCTTCACACTCAAAAAAAGGTTCTTTCCTGGAGAATTAGCAAAACCAGGATGCTGGCATCAAGGATCAAGCTCAAGACAGGATCATCATCATGGTTCTGGTCCTTCTTCAAGTTCCTGAGGTCCTAAAGTCAAATGGGACAAGTTCAGTTCAAACATGACAGACAAATCGATAGGAAAGTCTTCAGGTCAGAGTCAGATCCACTGGCATGGAGAACAAGGGTCAGGGAAAAGTCAGTCATACAGACCAGGGCAGGGTCCACCTCAAAGTCTCTTGGATCCTGGGGAGTATGGATCTGTCTCAAGAAGGCTTTAGCCAGCCTGGGCATGGTCAATCTTCTCGGGGTGGACAAAGTGGTTCTACTGGGACAGCTCCCAGTCACTGGAGAATCAATGGCTCTGGCAATCAGGGCATTCTTCACACCTCTGGTCACAAGGCACAATGCTGGAGTTATGGCTCTAGGGTCAAGTATGGTCTTCCATGGACACATGGTTCTGGTTCGGGGCACTCTTCTGGTTTAAGTCCAAATCAGGACAAACTCTCCCAGAGACAGGGTTCTGGACAAGGTGTCCCTGGAAATGGTGCTTCATCACCACAGTTCAGGCTGTGGGGTCAGGTCAGTCCACTGGCTATGGAGAACAAGGGTCAGGAAAAAGTCAGTCATCTAGCCACAGACGAGGCAGGTCCACCTCAAGGGAGTCTAACAGATCCCAAGAGTATGGATCTAGCTCAAGGGAATCTTCTGGCTTTAGCCAGCGTGGATCTGGGCATGGTCAATCTTCTAGGGGTGGACAAAGTGGTTCTTTCTCTGGACAGTCAGCAGGCAGTCAACAGCATCAATCTGGCTCGATAAGGTAGATCACGCTCATGACATTCTGGCTACTGGTCAGCAAACGTGTCACTTATTATGCTCTCTTCCAGTTATGGCACACACAGCTCAGGGTCAAGCCAGTCTTCCAGCCAGAGGACACATGGCTCTGGTTCAGGGCACTCTTCTGGTTTAGATCAATACGGCTCCTCATCAGGACAAACTTCTAGCTCCAAAGGACAGGGTTCTGGACAAGGTGTGTCCTCGGGGTCTGGACGATATGGTGCTTCATCAGCACAGTCTTCAGGCTGTGGGTCAGGTCAGTCCACTGGCTATGGAGAACAAGGGTCAGGAAAAGGTCAGTCATCTAGCCACAGACGAGGCAGGTCCACCTCAAGGGAATCTAACGGATTCCGAAGAGTATGGATCCAGCTCAAGGGAATCTTCTGGCTTTAGTCAGCGTGGATCTGGGCATGGTCAATCTTCTCGGGGTAGACAAAGTGGTTCTTTCTCTGGACAGTCAGCAGGCAGTCAACAGCATCAATCTGGCTCTAGGAATGGATCTCGCTCAGGGCATTCTTCCACCTCTGGTCAGCAAGGCACTCATTATGGTCAGTCTTCCAGTTATGGCACACACAGCTCAGGGTCAAGCCAGTCTTCCAGCCAGAGGACACATGGCTCTGGTTCAGGGCACTCTTCTGGTTTAGGTGAATACGGCTCCTCATCAGGTCAAACTTCTAGCTCCAAGAGACAGGGTACTGGACAAGGTCTGTCCTCTGGGTCAGGAGGATATGGTGCTTCGTCACCACAGTCTTCAGGCTGTGGGTCAGGTCAGTCAGAAGACGATATACGAGAGGTGGGAGTGACTGGAGTACAGACGTGCGCCCGTCCGATCAGGTCCACCTCAAGGGAATCTAACGGATCCCAAGAGCATGGATCCAGCTCAAGGGAATCTTCTGGCTTTAGCCAGCGTGGATCTGGGCATGGTCAATCTTCTAGGGGTGGACAAAGTGGTTCTTTCTCTGGACAGTCAGCAGGCAGTCAACAGCATCAATCTGGCTCTAGGAATGGATCTCACTCAGGGCATTCTTCTACCTCTGGTCAGCAAGGCACTCATTATGGTCAGTCTTCCAGTTATGGCACACACAGCTCAGGGTCAAGCCAGTCTTCCAGCCAGAGGACACATGGCTCTGGTTCAGGGCACTCTTCTGGTTTAGATCAATACGGCTCCTCATCAGGACAAACTTCTAGCTCCAAAGGACAGGGTTCTGGACAAGGTGTGTCCTCAGGGTCTGGACGATATGGTGCTTCATCAGCACAGTCTTCAGGCTGTGGGTCAGGTCAGTCCACTGGCTATGGAGAACAAGGGTCAGGAAAAAGTCAGTCATCTAGCCACAGACGAGGCAGGTCCACCTCAAGGGAGTCTTATGGATCCCAAGAGTATGGATCCAGCTCAAGAGAATCTTCTGGCTTTAGTCAGCATGGATCTGGGCATGGTCAATCTTCTCGGGGTGGACAAAGTGGTTCTTTCTCTGGACAGTCAGCAGGCAGTCAACAGCATCAATCTGGCTCTAGGAATGGATCTCGCTCAGGGCATTCTTCTACCTCTGGTCAGCAAGGCACTCATTATGGTCAGTCTGCCAGTTATGGCACACACAGCTCAGGGTCAAGCCAGTCTTCTAGCCAGAGGACACATGGCTCTGGTTCAGGGCACTCTTCTGGTTTAGATCAATACGGCTCCTCATCAGGTCAAACTTCTAGCTCCCAGAGACAGGGTTCTGGACAAGGTCTGTCCTCTGGTTCAGGACGATATGGTGCTTCATCAGGACACTCTTCTGGCTGTGGGTCAGGTCAGTCCACTGGCTATGGAGAACAAGGGTCAGGAAAAAGTCAGTCATCTAGCCACAGGCGAGGCAGGTCTACCTCCAGGGAGTCTTCTACCTCTCAACAGTATGGATCTGGCTCCGGGGAATCTTCTGGATTTAGTCAACGTGGATCGGCACGGGGTCAATCTTCTCATAGTGGACAACATGGCTCTTTCTCTGGACAGTCAGCAGGCAGTCAACACCATGGATCTTGTTGCGGTCAGTCTTCTGGATATGGTCAAAATGAATATGGCTCAGGTCAGTCTCCCACGTCTGGGCAGAATAGCTCTCATTACAGTCAGTCTTCCAGTTATGGCACACACAGCTCAGGGTCAAGCCAGTCATCCAGCCAGAGGACACATGGCTCTGGTTCAGGGCACTCTTCTGGTTTAGATCAATACGGCTCCTCATCAGGACAAACTTCTAGCTCCAAAGGACAGGGTTCTGGACAAGGTGTGTCCTCGGGGTCTGGACGATATGGTGCTTCATCAGCACAGTCTTCAGGCTGTGGGTCAGGTCAGTCCACTGGCTATGGAGAACAAGGGTCAGGAAAAGGTCAGTCATCTAGCCACAGACGAGGCAGGTCCACCTCAAGGGAATCTAACGGATTCCAGGAGTATGGATCCAGCTCAAGAGAATCTTCTGGCTTTAGTCAGCGTGGATCTGGGCATGGTCAATCTTCTCGTGGTAGACAAAGTGGTTCTTTCTCTGGACAGTCAGCAGGCAGTCAACAGCATCAATCTGGCTCTAGGAATGGATCTCGCTCAGGGAATTCTTCCACCTCTGGTCAGCAAGGCACTCATTATGGTCAGTCTTCCAGTTATGGCACACACAGCTCAGGGTCAAGCCAGTCTTCCAGCCAGAGGACACATGGCTCTGGTTCAGGGCACTCTTCCGGTTTAGGTGAATACGGCTCCTCATCAGGTCAAACTTCTAGCTCCAAGAGACAGGGTACTGGACAAGGTCTGTCCTCTGGGTCAGGAGGATATGGTGCTTCGTCACCACAGTCTTCAGGCTGTGGGTCAGGTCAGTCCAGTAACTATGGAGAAAAGGGGTCAGGAAAAAGTCAATCATCTAGCCACAGACGAGGCAGGTCCACCTCAAGGGAGTCTTATGGATCCCAAGAGCATGGATCCGGCTCAAGGGAATCTTCTGGCTTTAGTCAGCATGGATCTGGGCATGGTCAATCTTCTCGGGGTGGACAAAGTGGTTCTTTCTCTGGACAGTCAGCAGGCAGTCAACAGCATCAATCTGGCTCTAGGAATGGATCTCGCTCAGGGCATTCTTCTACCTCTGGTCAGCAAGGCACTCATTATGGTCAGTCTTCCAGTTATGGCACACACAGCTCAGGGTCAAGCCAGTCTTCCAGCCAGAGGACACATGGCTCTGGTTCAGGGCACTCTTCTGGTTTAGATCAATACGGCTCCTCATCAGGACAAACTTCTAGCTCCAAAGGACAGGGTTCTGGACAAGGTGTGTCCTCGGGGTCTGGACGATATGGTGCTTCATCAGCACAGTCTTCAGGCTGTGGGTCAGGTCAGTCCACTGGCTATGGAGAACAAGGGTCAGGAAAAAGTCAGTCATCTAGCCACAGACGAGGCAGGTCCACCTCAAGGGAGTCTAACGGATCCCAAGAGTATGGATCCAGCTCAAGAGAATCTTCTGGCTTTAGTCAGCGTGGATCTGGGCATGGTCAATCTTCTCGCGGTAGACAAAGTGGTTCTTTCTCTGGACAGTCAGCAGGCAGTCAACAGCATCAATCTGGCTCTAGGAATGGATCTCGCTCAGGGCATTCTTCAACCTCTGGTCAGCAAGGCACTCATTACGGTCAGTCTTCCAGTTATGGCACACACAGCTCAGGGTCAAGCCAGTCTTCCAGCCAGAGGACACATGGCTCTGGTTCAGGGCACTCTTCCGGTTTAGGTGAATACGGCTCCTCATCAGGTCAAACTTCTAGCTCCAAGAGACAGGGTTCTGGACAAGGTCTGTCCTCTGGTTCAGGACGATATGGTGCTTCATCAGGACACTCTTCTGGCTGTGAGTCAGGTCAGTCCACTGGCTATGGAGAACAAGGGTCAGGAAAAAGTCAGTCATCTAGCCACAGGCGAGGCAGGTCTACCTCCAGGGAGTCTTCTACCTCTCAACAGTATGGATCTGGCTCTGGGGAATCTTCTGGATTTAGTCAACGTGGATCGGCACAGGGTCAATCTTCTCATAGTGGACAACATGGCTCTTTCTCTGGACAGTCAGCAGGCAGTCAACACCATGGATCTTGTTGCGGTCAGTCTTCTGGATATGGTCAAAATGAATATGGCTCAGGTCAGTCTCCCACGTCTGGGCAGAATAGCTCTCATTACAGTCAGTCTTCCAGTTATGGCACACACAACTCAGGATCAAGCCAGTCATCCAGCCAGAGGACACATGGCTTTGGTTCAGGGCATTCATCTGGGTTAGGGCATCATGGCTCCACATCAGGACAAACTTCTAGCTCCAAAGGACAGGGTTCTGGACAAAATGTGTCCTCGGGGTCTGGATGGTATGGAGCTTCATCAGGACCATCTTCAGTCTGTGGGTCAGGTCAGTCCACTGGCTATGGAGAACAAGGGTCAGGAAAAAGTCAGTCATCTGGCCACACTGGAGGCAGGTCCTACTCAAGGTGTTCTTCTGGTTCTCAACGGGATATATCTGGCTCTAATGAGGCTTCTACCTTTAGTCAACATCCATCTTGGCAAAGGCAGTCTTCTCACAGTTGGCAAAGTGGTCCTTACTCTGGATCTTCATCTGGCCATGTTCAGCATGGACCTGAATTTTCTCAATCTGAAGGCTCAAATCACTCATCCACCTGTGGTCAGCATGGTTCTACATCATGGCAGTCTTCTGGTTTTGACCAGCAACGGCCTGGATCACACCATTCTTCTCCCTCTAGTAGTCATGGTACTGTCTCTCAAGAATGTTCTGGCTTTGGTAAACAGGTATCTAGATCAGGTCAGTGTACTTATGGGCAACATGAATCTAATATAAACCAATCATCTGACTATAGACAATATAATCCCACATCAGGGCAGTCATACTGTGGTGGTCACTGTGGATCTAATTCAAACCAATCTTCTAGCTATTGTGGACAGGGAGTTGGTTCAAGTCAGTCTTCTAGCTATGGCCAATATGGATGTTCCTCAAATCATTATTCTAGCCAGAGCCAACATGGAAGTGGATGTACTCAGGGTTTTGGTGCTGATCAATGTGGGTCTGGTTCCTATCCCTCTTCTATCTCTAGACAAAATTGCCCAGGATCTGGTCTGTGCCATACTTCACAACAATATGGGTCTGGTTCATGTCACTCATTTAGCCCTGGATCATGTTGTTCTGGATATGGTCAATATTCTAACTGTGGGCAAACTCAGTCAAATGGGAGATCTGGAACCCAATGGGAATCTGGTTGTAGCCCATCAATTTGTAATGAAAATCAATCAATAAGAGTGCATAGACAAGTAGAAACCTTCTCAGGTTGTGACTTTGGACAATTTACACCTTCATATGGACAGATTAGATCTGATACGACTGGTAAATTGTCACTTTGTAATGTGGACAATAGACAAGGTAACTATGACTATCAGAGAGTCGGGGAAAGTAACTTTGGAAGGAAAAATATAGTCTCAGGTTCTCATAGTTTCAATAGTAGCACTCCACTCTATGAGTATGTCCAAGAACAGAAACGCTAATTGTCATAGTAAATAAAGAACCGTGTTAAAATTAACTTAAATGTTAATTTAAGAAATAAAAAATTGTTAGAAATAAGCTCATCATGAAATTCCTTTCTAAATCTGGACCTACCTGTACTCATCCATTTAAAATAAAAATTAGCATATATACCTAGTTATTGAGTTCCTTCCAAATAATATATGATAGTTGGGGTACTTAGTTAGGATCTATTGCAGTGGATAAATGTTTGGTTTAAGGGAATTAGTTTGGAAGAATAATTTGGGGTTTAATTAAGGTATCTATCTGAAAGATTATTATTTAGTTAGGGATGATGCTAAAGCTAAGCTTATAGTTTTAAAGGTCAATATATTACAAATGTATTATCACTCCAGTTGCCAAAGCTTTACCTTACATAAAATACAGTCTAATTTTCAATGTATATTATGTTACATGGCAAGAGCAGGACATATATGTATGTGTGTTTCTATTCTTACCTGAATCACCAAGATACTTTGACAAACTGTAAATCAGTAAGTGACCAAGTGGCACTAAAATTTTGCTCCAGATCCTGATTCTTAACCACTGGAAAAGAGGTGTAGGACCAATGGATCCAAGTGTGGAATTTACCTTTATTTGAACAAGAGATATCTTGGCTTCCATTTGTAAGAAATTGTTTCAGATTAGAAAATTTTAGACATACTACATACAGCTTTGAAGTGTAAGTGGTCTACTGGTCTCACCATGTAGAGATATCAGCAATGACAAAATGGAAAAACAGTTTGCCATTATTATTTAGGTCTTTGCTTGCCTATAATGTATTTCCTTCAAGTCTTTGGATTCAAAAAACTGGATAACATTAATATTAACAATAAATTGCTGGTGATTAAATACTGAGCTTTGTCTTGCCTCTGTTTAATCTTACTTCTCTCACACAAGTGGTCAAACTAGAAACCAATACAAGGTGCTATTTCCCAAAGTCCCATACCTCACAAACCATCCAGACTAGAAAACCTTAAAATCTTAATAATATGGACTTTTTAATTTAAAAATAGGTAAAAGCCATGCCTTTTGGTTTTGCGTGGGATCTTGCTGGTTGGTTGGTTGGTTGGTTGGTTGGTTGGGGACAGGGTCTCATGACTAGCTTTGCCTGACCTCAGTTCAACCTTCCAGCCTTAGTCTCCTGAATGTTGGGATTACAAGTATGTCCCACCATGCCCACCTTTACAACATTGTTCTTCACAATAATTGTGTTTATGACACAGAGAGCAAAAACAAAATAAGGATAAGTGAGACTACATCAAACTAAGTAAAATAATCAAGATTAAAATATTTGAAATAAATGTGTCTAAAGAAGCCAACAAAATGTTAATATCTAAAATAAACTCAAGCAAACCCAAAAGAAAAGACAAAGTATGCAAATTTTAGAATGGGAAAGCCATGAGAAGATAGTTCCCAAAGAAAACAAGTAGACAACAACTCTTTAAAAACAAACTAAAATTAAACAGGCCTATGGGCAGCATATTTCTAATTTCCATACTTGGAAGGTTGAGACAGGAGGACTGCAAATTCAAGACCAGCTTGGGTCATAGCAAGACCATCTTTCAAAAACAGAAAAAGAAAAAAAGGGAAGGAAAGGTGAAAAAAATACAAAAGAAAGAAATGCTAACAGAACCCTCCAAGACCAGTCCATGCTGTACATCCTGTGCCCCAGCCTAGCATGGTGAGTCCACCTGTTCATATTCTCCCTACATCCTCCCCAGTTTCTATACCCAAACCAGGTTTCACACTGAGTGCCCCAGCTCAGTCTGAAGAGCCTTATACCATTCCCAAATCTTCAGGCACGGCCTCAGTGGCAAACCTTATGTGCCATGTGCAGATGCTGAGTTCACCAGATTCTATCCCACCCATTCTATATCCAACCTCCAGACTTAGCCTAGCTCACACAATCTGTGTGCTAGTCCACTCTAGTGAGTCTCCTAGATCCTACCCAGCCTGTACCACATCGAACCTCCAGCCTAACCTGGGTTATATATTTGTGCACTGGCAATGCCTAATTAGTCCTTAGAACAATCCTAGAACCTCAGCTGTTCACCCTATCCCCAATCCTCAGGTTAAGCCTCACATAGTTAGCTTCCTGGAACCCCACATATCCATGCCAATAAACTTTTATCTTAGTTCCACAACCTGTTGGAAACTTAGTTCCACAGCCAGCCTAAGTTGGTGAGGACCAATTCCCCAGTCTACCCATGTAATCTTCATATTACCAGATAAATCTTGTGTTGTATGGATTGAACATCAGCCAAATGAGGTCTAGCCATTTAGTCCAACTCAGTCTAATCAAAATTCAACACTGAGAATCTGAAGAGTTGACACACAAATTCCTCATACTTAATCTGAAATCAACCACGCTTGGACAAAAACAAAATAACTAATTGCACAACAAACACAAAACCAACAACATCCACATGCCCAAGTCTCATCACAAAAACACAAATAGTATGAAAATTCAAGATACTCTGTTAACAAATCAAAGAGCTCAAAAAACCATATATGCCACTCATCATCAGAAAAATGTACATGGAAACATTAAGAGATGGGCTGGAGAGATGGCTCAGTGGTTAAGAGCACTAACAGCTCTCTCAGAGGTCCTGAGTTCAAATCCAGAAACCACATGGTGGCTCACTACCATCTGTAATAGGATCTGATGCCCTCTTCCAGTGTGTCTGAAGACAGCTACAGTATACTTATACATAATAAATAAAGAAATCTTTTTTTAAAATTGAGATGTTATAACATACCTTTTGAATAACTAAAGTTTAAAAACATTGGCAAAACCAAATGCTAGTTTGGCTCAAGTAAAGGAAAGTTATACAGACACTACAGAAAATACTTTTCATCATAAAGTTAATGTAATTTTGTCAGAGTAATGAAAACAAAATGGAACCATTTCTATTAAAAAAATTTAATTTCATAGGGCCCAATTCAGACTCTTTGGCAACCTAACATTACACATATTAAGAACTGTAGAGCTTGATCCCCAGGTAAGACGGTATCCCCTTCTCTAGCACTATTATAATCTCTGGCATCTCAAAACTCACACAGAGCTTACTTTCCAAATCAGAATCATTTCACTTTTTCTAGACCCCAAATCTCTAGTGCCTAAGGATCCAAGGGAGTTCATCCCCAGGTTAGAAGCTGCCTCTCTTGTGTAGGCACCCTAGCCCAACCATCTTAAGACCCAAGTGGAATTCATCCCCAATTTAGAAGCCACATTTCCTGTACTCTGGCACCCATATCCTCACATCTCAGGTTCCACATGGACTTCACTCGGCATCCTCCAAGGACCCAAGCAGAGATCATTCCCCAGATCATAGTACACGTACTACCTTTCAGCACCCTAACCCCAGCATCTACACACCGATAAGGAGTTTGTTGTCCATGTCAGAGGCCAGGTCGCTTACTCTCTGACACCACAGCCCCTAAAGGACCTAGGCAGAGCCTGTTCCACATTAAACCACATCTCTGTACTTGGGCATCCTCAGGTCCCAAGAGACGCTTGCTCCCCTAGTCAGAGGTCATACCCACACTTTCCTCCAACATCTTAACCTCCACTGTTTAAGAAACCAAGTGGTACATCTACCTCTACCCTGTATTCCACCCCAAATCTCAGCCTCTCAGTACATGCTTGGGACACTTTGGGAATGGGAACATTCCTCAGGTCAGAGAACAGGTCAACCCTGACTAGCCACTCTTTCTCTGCTAACTATACAGATCACCCATACAGAGGACATGCCTTCTCCTAAGCTGAGCTGGGATCACCTCGGTAGCCCCACCCACAAGCCACTACCTAGTGGCCCCAAGATTGAACTTAAAGTATCACCTAACTGATTTATAAAACAGCTACAAAACATTCATGCAAGAAGAAAATTAAATGACCATTCAAAACAGGTAGGCTAGAAACTCATACCAAAAATACATAAGCAATGAAAGATGTACAAATCCTAATGTAAAACTTAAAGCAACATAAAAATTGAAGAAACTAAGTCCTTCAATGATCACCAACTCTGCATTCACATTCCCTAATTAGAATAATTAAGATGAAATTTCAGACAAAATTTTGAAATTCTAAATTTGTTCAAAGTATTTAAACAGTACATGAGAGAAATGCAGGCCGCAGATATCACGTGGATCTGAAGGGACCCGGTCAACAGCTCCCTGCACCCAAATTCCCTGGGAGGGAGAACTAAACCTTAAGAAAGGCAGACGTGCCAGGGAAGACATCAGAGACTACACTCTGCCCACATTTCTGACTCCAGAGGAAAACGCCTAATGCCATCTGGGACCCCAATGCACCGGGGCCACGGGAAAAGGCAGGGCCGGTCCTTCTGGTTGCCACCCTGACAGTGAGGTCAAAAGCAGCCCGCCAGGAGCAACTTCAGCCCCGGGACCAGAGGTAAGACCAACTTTTCTGCTCCAAGTGACCTGCCTGGTGGACTCAGGACACACGACAACAGGAACGGCTGAAGAGAAGTAGACGGGAAAGACTACACGACTATAAGCAGAACACTCTGTTCCCATAACTGGCTGAAAGAAAACAGGAAAACAGGTCTACAGCACTCCTGACACACAGGCCTATAGGACGGTCTAGCCACTGTCAGAAAAAGCAGAACAAGGTAACACCAGAGACAACCTAATAGCGAGAGGCAAGCGCAAGAAACAAAGACTACATGGCATCATCGAAGCCCTATTCTCCCACCAAAGCAAACATGGAATATCCAAACACACCAGAAAAGCAAGATCTTAATTTTAAATCAAATTTGATCATGATGATGGAGGACATCAAGAAAGACATAAAGAATTCCCTTAGAGAAACACAGGAAAACATAAATAAACAAGTAGAAGCCTATAGAGAGGAATCACAAAAATCCCTGAAAGAATTCCAATCAAACAGGTGAAGGAATTAAAAATGGAAAGAGAAGCAATAAAGAAAGCACAAAGGGAGACAACCCTGGATATAGAAAACCAAAGGAAGAGACAAGGAGCCATAGATACAAGCATCACCAAGAGAATACAATAGATAGAGGAGAGAATCTCAGGAGAAAAAGATTCCATAGAAATCATCGACACAACTGTCAAAGATAATATAAAACAGAAAAAGATACTGGTACAAAACATACAGGATTCTAGGACTCGATGAGAAGATCAAACCTAACGATAATAGGTATAGAAGAGAGTAAAGCCTCCAAGCTCAAAGGACCAGTAAATATCTTCAACAAAATCATAGAAGAAAACTTCCTGAATCTAAAGAAAGAGATGTCCAAAAACATACAAGAAGCCTACAGAACTGCAAATAGATTGGACCAGAAAAGAAACACCTCCCGACACATAATAGTTAAAACACCAAATGCACAAAATAAAGAAAGAATATTAAAAACAGAAAGGGAAAAAGGTCAAGTAACATATAAAGGCAGACCTATCAGAATCACACCAGACTTTTCACCAGAAACTATGAAGGCCAGAAGATCCTGGACTGATGTCATACAGACCCTAAGAGAACACAAATGCCAGCCCAGGCTACTGTATCCTGCAAAACTCTCAATTAACATAGATGGAGAAACCAAGGTATTCCATGACAAAACCAAATTTACACAATATCTTTCTACAAATCCAGCACTACAAAGGATAATAAATGGTAAAGCCCAACATAAGGAGGCAAGCTACACCCTAGAAAAAGCAAGAAATTAATCGTCTTGGCAACAAAACAAAGAGAAGAAAAGCACACAAACATAACCTCACATCCAAATATGAATATAACAGGAAGCAATAATCACTATTCCTTAACATCTTCAACATCAATGGCCTCAACTCTCCAATAAAAAGACATAGATTAACAAACTGGATACGCAACGAGGACCCTGCATTCTGCTGCCTACAGGAAACACACCTCAGAGACAAAGACAGACACTACCTCAGAGTGAAAGGCTGGAACACAATTTTCCAAGCAAATGGTCAGAAGAAGCAAGCTGGAGTAGCCATTCTAATATCAAATAAAATGGATTTTCAACTAAAAGTCATCAAAATAGATAAGGAACGACACTTCATATTCATCAAAGGAAAAATCCACCAAGATGAACTCTCAATCCTAAATATCTATGACCCAAATACAAGGGCACCTACATACGTAAAAGAAACCTTACTAAAACTCAAAACACACATTGTACCTCACACAATAATAGTAGGAGATTTCAACACCCCACTCTCATCAATGGACAGATCATGGAAACAGAAATTAAACAGAGATGTAGACAGACTAAGAGAAGTCTTGAACCAAATGGACTTAACAGATATTTATAGAACATTTTATCCTAAAGCAAAAGGATATACATTCTTCTCAGCTCCTCATGGTACTTTCTCCAAAATTGACCATATAATTGGTCAAAAAACGGGCCTCAACAGGTACAGAAAGATAGAAATAATCCCACGCGTGCTATCAGACCACCACGGCCTAAAGCTGGTCTTCAATAACAATAAGGGAAGAACGCCCACATATATGGGGAAGTTGAAGAATGCTCTACTCAATGATAACCTGGTCAAGGAAGAAATAAAGAAAGAAATTAAAGACTTCTTAGAATTTAATGAAAATGAAGGTACAACATACCCAAACTTATGGGACACAATGAAAGCTTTGCTAAGAGGAAATCTCATAGCTCTGAGTGCCTGCAGAAAGAAACAGGAGAGAGCATATGTCAGCAGCTTGACAGCACACCTAAAAGCTCTAGAACAAAAAGAAGCAAATATACCCAGGAGGAGTAGAAGACAGGAAATAATCAAACTCAGAGCTGAAATCAGCCAAGTAGAAACAAAAAGTACTATACAAAGAATCAACAGAACCAAAAGCTGGTTCCTTGAGAAAAATCAACAAGATAGATAAACCCTTAGCCAGACTACCGAGAGGAAACAGAGAGTTTGTACACATTAACAAAATCAGAAATGAAAAGGGAGACATAACAACAGAGTCAGAGGAAATTCAAAAAAAATCATCAGATCCTACTACAAAAGGCTATATTGAACAAAACTAGAAAGTCTGCAAGAAATGAACAATTTAATAGACAGATACCAGGTACCGAAATTAAATCAGGAACAGATAAACCATTTCAACAACCCCATAACTCCTAAAGAAATAGAAGCAGTCATTAATAGTCTCCCAACCAAAAAGAGCCCAGGTCCAGACGGGTTCAGTGCAGAATTCTATCAGACCTTCATAGAAGACCTCATACCAATATTATCCAAACTATTCCACAAAATTGAAACAGATGGAGCACTACCGAATTCCTTCTATGAAGCCACGATTACTCTTATATCTAAACCACACAAAAACCCAACAAAGAAAGAGAACTTCAGCCCAATTTCCCTTATGAATATTGACGCAAAAATACTCAATAAAATTCTGGCAAACCGAATCCAAGAGCACATCAAAACAATCATCCACCATGATCAAGTAGGCTTCATCCCAGGCATGCAGGGATGGTTTAATATACGGAAAACCATCAATGTGATCCATTATATAAACAAACTGAAAGAACAAAACCACATGATCATTTCATTAGATGCTGAGAAAGCATTTGACAAAATTCAACACCCCTTCATGATAAAAGTCCTGGAAAGAATAGGAATTCAAGGCCCATAACTAAACATAGTAAAAGCCATATACAGCAAACCAGTGGCTAACATTAAACTAAATGGAGAGAAACTTGAAGCAATCCCACTAAAATCAGGGACTAAACTATCTCCCTACTTATTCAATATAGTTCTTGAAGGTCTAGCCAGAGCAATCAGACAACAAAAGGAAATCAAGGGGATACAGATTGGTAAAAAAAGAAGACAAAATATCACTATTTGCAGATGATATGATAGTATATTTAAGTGATCTCAAAAGTTCCACCAAAGAACTACTAAAGCTGATAAACACCTTCAGCAAAGTGGCTGGGTATAAAATTAACTCAAATAAATCAGTAGCCTTCCTCTACACAAAAGAGAAACAAGCCGAGAAAGAAATTAGAGAAACGAAACCCTTCATAATAGACCCAAACAATATAAAGTACCTCGGTGTACTTTACCAAGCAAGTAAAAGATCTGTACAATAACAACTTCAAGACACTGAAGAAAGAAATTGAAGAAGACCTCAGAAGATGGAAAGATCTCCCATGCTCATGGATTGACAAGATTAATATAGTAAAAATGGCCAGTTTACCAAAAGTGATCTACAGATTCAATGCAATCCCCATCAAAATACCAATCCAATTCTTCAAAGAGTTAGACAGAACAATTTGCAAATTCATCTGGAATAACAAAAAGCCCAGGATAGCTAAAACTATTCTCAACAATAAAAGGACTTCAGGGGCAATCACTTATCCCTGAACTCAAGCAATATTACAGAGCAATAGTGATAAAAACTGCATGGTATTGGTACAGAGACAGACAGATAGACCAATGGAACAGAATTGAAGACCCAGAAATGAACCCACACACCTATGGGCACTTGATTTTTGACAAAGGAGCCAAAACCATCAAATGGAATAAAGATAGCATTTTCAGCAAATGGTGCTGGTTCAACTGGAGGTCAACATGTAGAAGAATGCAAATCAATCCATGCTTATCACCCTGTACAAAGCTTAAGTCCAAGTGGATCAAGGACCTCCACATCAAACCAGATACACTCAAACTAATAGAAGAAAGACTAGGGAAGCATCTGAACACATGGGCACTGGAAAAAATTTCCTGAACAAAACACCAATGGCTTATGCTCTAAGATCAAGAATCGACAAATGGGATCTCATAAAACTGCAAAGCTTCTGTAAGGCAAAGGACACTGTGGTTAGGACAAAACGGCAACCAACAGATTGGGAAAAGATCTTTACCAATCCTACAACAGATAGAGGGCTTATATCCAAAATACACAAAGAACTCAAGAAGTTAGACCGCAGGGAGACAAATAACCCTATTAAAAAATGGGGTTCAGAACTAAACAAAGAATTCACAGCTGAGGAATGCCGAATGGCTGAGAAACACCCAAAGAAATGTTCAACATCTTTAGTCATAAGGGAAATGCAAATCAAAACAACCCTGAGATTTCACCTCACACCAGTGACAATGGCTAGGATCAAAAACTCCAGCAACAGCAAATGCTGGCAAGGATGTGGAGAAAGAGGAACACTCCTCCATTGTTGGTGGGATTTCAGACTGGTACAACCATTCTGGAAATCAGTCTGGAGGTTCCTCAGAAAATTGGACATTGAACTACCTGAGGAGCCAGCTATACCTCTCTTGGGCATATACCCAAAAGATGCCCCAACATATAAAAAAGACACATGCTCCACTATGTTCATCGCAGCCTTATTTATAATAGCCAGAAGCTGGAAAGAACCCAGATGCCCTTCAACAGAGGAATGGATACAGAAAATGTGGTACATCTACACAATGGAATATTACTCAGCTATCAAAAACAATGACTTTATGAAATTCGTAGGCAAATGGTTGGAACTGGAAAATATCATCCTGAGTGAGCTAACCCAATCACAGAACAACACACATGATATGCACTCATTGATAAGTGGCTATTAGCCCAAATGCTTGAATTACCCTAGATGCATAGAACACATGAAACTCAAGAAGGATGATCAAAATGCAAATGCTTCACTCCTTCTTTAAAAGGGAGAACAAGAATACCCTTGGCAGGGAAGAGAGAGGCAAAGATTAAAACAGAACCAGAAGGAACACCCATTCAGAGCCTGCCCCACATCTGGCCCATACTTATACAGCCACCCAATTAGACAAGATGGATGAAGCAAAGAAGTACAGGCAGACAGGAGCCGGATGTAGATCTCTCCTGAGAGACACAGCCAGAATACAGCAAATACATAGGCGAATGCCAGCAGCAAACCACTGAACTGAGAACAGGACCCCGGTTGAAGGAATCAAAGAAAGAACTGGAAGAGCTTGAAGACCCCATATGTACAACAATGCCAAGCAACTAGAGCTTCCAGGGACTAAGCCACTACCCAAAGACTATACATGGACTGATCCTGGACTCTGACCTCATTGGTAGCAATGAATATCCTAGTAAAATCACCAGTGGAAGGGGAAGGCCTTGGTCCTGCTAAGACTGAACCCCCAGTGAACGTGGTTGTTGGGGGAGGGCGGCAATGGGGGGAGGGTGGGGAGGGGAATACCCATAAGGAAGGGGAGGGGGAGGGATTAGGGGGTTGTTTGCCCGGAAACCGGGAAAGGGAATAACATTCGAAATGTAAATAAGAAATACTCAAGTTAATAAAAAAAATAAAATAAAAAAAATGTAAATATAAAAATATTCAATAAAAAAGAAGCATCACAAAAAAAATAAAAGCCTGATCACAGCGGAAAAAAAAAAAAGAAATGGGATATAGAAAGGATAGAATAAAAGGATAGATGATTGAATCTACTTTTAGACTAGAAAGCAACAACAAACCAAATATTTTTACATTAGTATAGATTTTTGTATATTGATAAAAAATGATTATTTTTCTTACAACATGCTGTATATAAGTTTCAAGTCTTGTTTAAATGAAACTCATTTAAAAATGTAATGTAAACTTCCAGTCCTTGAAAGCCACTATTACAAACTGTTTAGGATAATTAAGAGATTCAATTTAGAGCTGGAGAGATGGCTCAAAGGTTAAGAGCACTGGCTGTTCTTACAGAGGTTCTGAATTTAATTCCTAGCACCCACGTTACCACTATAGATAGCGCAAAACCCATCTATAATGGGATCTGATGCCATCTTCTGTCATGCAGGCACACATGTAAATAAAGCATTCATATACATAAATAAAGCTTCAAAAAAAAAAGAAATGCAAGTTGGTAGTCAAACTTGTGGTTGTGATAGATACTAGTTTAATTAAATAGTGAAATAGGCTTTATATCATCTCCTGTATATGTTTTCAAAGTTAAGCAGATAGTAAAAAGCTAGAAACAAACAACATTTGACTAGTCAGACATATTCTAGATAGATAATCTTCAAACACTTCAGGGATCTGCAGAATATGGCACTTAGGATGTTTTAATAACATAGGGCTTTTCATGACAGTGAGATATTCAACTTCTGGAAGCACCCCATACTACCTCAAAGAAGATGATAGGCATCGAAGACCCTCCATATGGAGTTTGTTTTAACATGGCAAAGCTGGACACTGGGCAAAAAACTGCTAACTGCTGACAGCATGCTGTCCCAACTGTGGAAAAGCAGTAAACCAAGGAAGTTGACTGTCAAACTGTGCCAAGATAAGTCAGCCCTTCATAATCCCTGCTTAACAGATAAGTCTGTCAGATACTCTGGGCCGGGAGGCCACAGATGGATGCTCCAATGTTGCAAAAGAATCCTGGGTAACTGACCAGGCAATCAACAGTCTCTGTCATCTCTGTAGTTTTAGAAGCTGCTTGCTGTGCAATTCCGGTCTCTAATGGGGTTGAAGACTAGATAGTTATAGTCTCATATTATGCTTAACTCGTTTAGGATTTAAGAAAATGATTTTAGCTCTAAAACGATGTTTTTAGGTTGATATGATAGAAAGTCATTTAGGTACAGAATTTAGGACTCACCAAAATAGGATACATTAGTAGAGTACTTTTTCCATATTTATCAAATACAAATGGACTACACATTGTGAATGTAATTCTTATCTGATAGGTTTCATAATTGTTCTTATTGTATATAATTTATTAATATTAGAGAAAGACCCTTTTATTGGACTAAGGAGGGCAGCTGTTAGGGTAATCTCTTGTGCATTGTGTAAAGATTGTCTTTGTATTATTCAACAGCTGTTTTCTGTACTGGCAGAGATTTGAGTACAGGCTGGACTTTGGTATTGTTTTTTTGTATGAACCATCACCTGTAAACCTCTTTCTCCATCATCTGATTTGTTTTATGAAGAGCTGAACATCCAATTGCAAAACAGAAGAAAACAGGCAGAATGCCTGGTGGAGAGAGGTGCTCTGGGAAAGAATCGGATGTGGGGAATTCACCTGCCAGACAATGAAGAAGGAAGAGGTGCCGGGACTGAAATAGAGGCAATGTGCCAGATGGCAGGTCTTAGATTAGAATAAATGGATTAATTAAGTTATACATGCTGGTCAGGAAATAGCTTAAGCTAAGGTCTGAGCTAAATAAATAAGTCTGTGTCATTATTTGGATGCTGGTGGGTCAGAGACAATCAAGCGGTATTCCTGGGCTCTTCCATCACTTGTACTCACATGCACATACCCACACGTGCACACCCGCACATACATACATGCATACATACATACATATATACATACATACATACATAATACATACATACATACATGCATACATACATACATACACACACACAAGCACACACATGCACATAGTTAAACATGAAAAAACCTTTAAAAATTATGAAACTATATCCTCATCTCTTTTCCTGCATAAACCTCAATTCCCAGTAGATAAATGATATCAAATTAAAATCCCACACTGAATCTGTCAGAGGAAAAAGTAAAGTGCACCAACTACAAACATAAGAAAGGAATTAATGACTGGACTTCATTAGCCAGACATTAAGACCAACAATCTAATGGGACCTCATAAACTCAAAAGCTTCTATACAGCAAGGGACACTGTCATTTGAATGAAAAGGAGTCTACAGAATAGGTAAAGATCTTTACCAGCTATACATCTCACAGAGGTTTCATGCATAAACTACACAAAGAACTCAGGAAACATCAAGAAAACAAATAAGTCAATTAAAAATCAGGACATAGAACTAAATAGTGAATTCTCTAAAAGAATTGCAAATGGCTGAGAAAAATTTTAATATTCAATGTCCTTATCCATCAGAGAAATCTGCAAATTTATACTAACTTGAGATTTTACTTTACACCAGTCAGAATGGCTAAGTTCATTAAAACAAATGACAACAAATTATGGCATGGATATGGGAAAACAGAACATTTATTCATTGTTGGCTGGAATGCAAACTGGCACAGCCGCCACAGAAATAAGTGTGAAAGCCCCTCAAAAAGCTAGAAATACATCTACCAAATGATCTAGCTATCCCACCACTGTACATTCCCAAAGGACTCCATATCCTACTACACAGACACTTGCTCATCCATGGTCATTCATAACACCCAGTAAATAGAAACAGTCTAAATGTTCATTAACTGAAGAAAGGGTAATGGATTTACCCATTAAAAAATGAAATCTGCAGTAAAAGCGTTGAACTAAAAACAATCATTTTCCCAGAGGGACAAACATCAGTCTTACACAGGTGTGAACCCTGAAGACTGGCCTGGCAAGACAGGCCCTCACCACCCTTTGCTCACACAGTTCTTCTACCCCCTCTTCGGCAATGTTCCCTGGGCCTCAGAATGGGTGTCATAGATCTTTGCTATCTATAGAGATCTACCATAAGATTTGTACCTAGACAATATAAGGGATTTATCACTTAAAACCTCAAGAAAATAAATACCAAATTTTAAAAAATAGTTATGGAATTAACTGAAAATTCTCAAAAAGAAGAAATAACAAGGGCTAATAAAATTTTTTAAAGTGTTCAACATCTTTAGCCTTCAGGGAAATGCAAATCGAAGCTAATTTGAGATCCCATCTTTTTCTCAAGTATAGCCTTTTTCAGGAAAAATGTTTACTCATTCTCTCCATAAACAGATAATTTTTTTAAGCCAGAAGATTTATAAGGGAAGAGTCTCACATGTGGTAACGTAATAGTAATCACCATGAAAAGACTGACAGAGCTACAGCCTATACAGCCACCTCAGCCTTATCCAAAAATCCTTCTGATCTGCACAGCAGTTGTACATTCTTGTTAGGAAATGTTGTAGCTAAATATGATGGTTTCAAAGCATCCGATGCAGCTTCTTCTAGGAAAAATGGCAAAAGCCATTTGTGCCCGTGAGTCTCCCCTGACCATAAAGCCAGTGCCAGGGTCAGGGCAAGTGAAAGAACACAATAGCTCACTCCATGGCTAACCTCAGAACGTCCTGACTACATCACGGCTTCCAACTCCAGGCTCCTGGGAAATTAGGACATTGAATATTGGCAAACCTGCATCAGATGTTGAAACATCAGGAGAAATTTTTGCACCAAGAAAAATGGCTGACAAAGATAAAGAGATAGATGCTGATGAAAACTGAGATTTGCAATGCATGAGGTGGTTAGAGGACAAAGCATACTGTGTATCCTGTTAGCTTACATTGTAAACTAAAGCCAAAAGCAATTACAAGACTTGTTGATGAGAGCAGGCTCTAATCATCACTAATTCCTGGCTATTCCTCCATAAGCATCGCATCATATTATCTAGAGCATCATACTCTAAAGCATGTGTGTTTACACTCGTGCCATCTAAAATGTCATGCAATTGTCTCCAGAGAAGTTAATATTTATACTACGAAAGAATCCATCTTCTTTAAAATATAGAATTTTTAAGTATTAAAAAGAGAAATAAAATATCAATTCAAACAACTCCAAAAACATATCTTAAAAGATCCTCATTTTTTTGTCTTTAAAAGTTGTGAACTGAGCTAATATAATGTCAATTTGAAGTTGCTTTGGGACACAAATTTACAAATCTAACAATTATCCGTGCTTTGTATCTGGAATATTTGTTCATAAAAAGTAAAAATAGAAACTCCTAAGTAGAAACAAAAGACAATTTTATCTTGCCTCAGCTTCTTTAAAAGGCTATTAACCTTTTAACAAACTATTATTATTAACAAACTATATGGTATTGTCAACTATATTGTAATACAGCATAAAACAAAATTACACCGTGTATATATGTTTTATAACCTATGGACAGACTTCAAAATCACAATATTCACTGAAAATTTTATAAAATGTTAGTATGGTGAATATAAGATCTTTATTTGAACAATAAATACCAGATTCATAATGCTGAGCACTCTAGAGGGAATAGAGAGAATGAAACTAAGAACATATAAGACCCATACATCTCTGAATTAATATGGCATTTGTTATGTGACTCTCTGTACTTGTTTGTAAACTGCAAAGTATTTTTTTGAAAAAAAAAAGTATCTGAAGACAAGTGTTAGAATGCCCACCGACACCAGGGAAAGGGGAAGCCCTTGGTCCTGCCAAGGTTGGACCCCAGTGCAGGGGAATATGAGGAGGGGCAATAAGGGGGAGGGGAGGTAATGCGGGCTTATGGACAGGAAACAGGGAATGGGAATAACCTTTGAAATGTAAGTAAAGGAATATATCTAATAAAAAATTTTAAAAAAGAAAGAATATTGTCTGAAAGGAAAAAAAAAGAATGGCCACCAAGGACTGCTCAGGGAGAAAGTGTTCTGACCAACTAATCCACGGGCATATTTGGTCTAGCATGCCCAGGATTTTTATATAAATTTCTAACCACAGTGATTTATGTTGGTAGTCATCAGCTGAGTCACACAGCGAACATTCATTCTGGCTGTCCTGCAACTCACCTGGGCCCATCATTTTCCCAGAGGAAAAAAAAAAAAAAAAAAGCACTCGTTTCTGATCATTTTTATACTTCAGCTTACAGGAGAGATAAGTTACAGTGAAAGAGATTTTTTGATTCTCACCTGTCCAGGGTACTAATATTAGTGTGTTTCTGAGTCTACAAGGAAAATGCAAGTTCACACCCTGGCTTTTTCTATCTACACAGCATGCCTACACTATTCTTTGCCCTTCAAATTTCAAAAGGTAAGTAGCAAGAAAATCTTTCTAACAAAAAAAGCAAACAATTTCAAATAAATATTTAGCAGTATAGTTAAGCCAAGTTTGTTACAATATTTCTCTTCTTTATTATGATTCCATAATCTCAGAACCAATAGCTACAACAAGAAAAAGGCTAAGTAACGAGGGCACCCTATGAACACCTTAACCAGGGTCTGGATCTCACCTCTGAAGATAAGGGAAAAGGTGTAATTCTTTGGGCTTATTGTCCTGATACGCAGATACAATCTGAAAGGCAGATTCATACTAAGCAAAAACTTGATTGATCCACTCTGCTAACAATAAATCAAAAACTAGGACCAGTTATCATAGTCTCTCCCATTTGATCAATTCATTTAAAAGACATCAACTGTTATTAGATGGGCTTCAGAAGTGCAAAGGAATTTCAGTACTGTTTCATTACCACATTATTGTAGCCTGGCAACTTCACTAATTTTCCTTAAAGGGAAGAAATAACACAAAAGTAACTTTATTGTTTAATAAGTAATGCTTATAAGCTAGGAGTATTCTTTATGTGCTGTGCTTGGTATACTACTTATCACTTAATTTTACTCTCATAGCAACCCAATGCTTCATGGTTTTATACTCATTTTATTAAAGGGGAAACAGTCTCTGAAATGTTAGATGACCTGCTTTTATTAACAACAATTTTACATGTAAGTCTATCTGCTACCTATACAGATCTGCTTCCATTACCCTGTCTTCACTCCAGTAATTAAACCAGAAACATCTAAGGCCAGAGCAACCTCTTCTTTCTGGACACTGCTGGAAACACTAATTAGTATCCATTCTCTTCCTACCTTCATTGCAAATATACTTAATGTCCTTGAGGGAGCATTGAGAAACAACTTTACTCACTGGCCATACACTTAATAATTTCCAAGGGTGGATCTCAGCTGTAGATAACTCATCTCACATTTTATTTAACTTAGCACATTAATTGTACTCATTAACCTTAATTCCAGGTGGCATTTTGTGACCTGGATCTCGGTGCATGCCCTATTTGAAGTTCAACATTTACTGCACTATGCTGAGTTGCTATGAGAGCACATCTGCAACGATCCATAGCTTTGTATTCCTTTTGTGAAAGATTCTATATCCAACTATCCTAACAGCCAGAATCTGTGCCCCGCTTCCCTACTCCTGTGCTCTCAGACTCCCCTACTCTGGCACTGAATTCCACATAAGAGGATCTTTGCGAAGCAACCCTGTCCATAGCTGGTCATTCTCTACAACTCTAAACAAAAACATCCCAGGTTTTGACTACTTTAAATCACAAAGTGCTCATAGATACAAAGAGCTATGACAGATCAATTATGTAATTTTTTTTAATTCACAGCCAAAGAAACCCCATATTCCAAAACATTAGGAGAAAATGAGCTCAGGGATCAAAGAAGGTTTTCTTTGGAGATGAAGCATGTGGTCACAAAAGTATGGCTGGTAAAGCAAGTGAGAAGTGTATTTTAGAGGGTTTTAAATAGACTCATTTCAGATAGACAAAGATGAAAAGTTCATTAGAAAGCACCGAAAAGATGAATCAAAGAAGAATGAAAAGCAAGTATTTCAGAGAGAATTATGCTAAGAAATTGTTAAGATAAAAAAATACAATTTATAAAGTAACAATAATACCATAACATATTGGTAAATATTAGGTAGATAACTGACTAAGCAAAGTAGCCCATAAACAGATCCACATATTCATTCACACACACATAAACACACACACACACACACACACACACACACACACACATACGGATTTGTAGACTATCTGATACAATGCTGCTATATAAAGTACCTGAAACTGTATAACCAGAGGTTAGGAGATGGTTCAGCAGATAAGAGTCCTTGAGGCACAAGCATGAGGACCTGAGTTCTAATCCTTAGCACATACATAAAAAGTTGGGTGCAGGCGCGCACCTCAGCATCATGGGAAGCAGAGACAGGAGGGTAGCTGGGGCTTGCTGGTTGCTAGCATAGATCCAGTTAAGTGAAAGTTCCTGTGTCAGGATAATAATGTTAAAAGTGGTGGACAGGACTTCTCCTTCTCCCCTACTGCCATGTGTATATCCTCATGCATACATGTACATATGCTAAACACATTGTACATGCTCACAATTTTTAAAAGGTATTAATATCATAAGAATTAATAACTATCTTTACCACTGCTTATAATTATTACAAATTAGTATGGAAAGAAAATATTATTTGGAAAATTTAGTGGCGAAGAAGTATGACCATAGGCAAGGAAGAAAGAAAATGTACAGAAAATAATGTGACCAAAATGTGGACGATACTAGAAGAAGAATTAGTGAATGGCTTAGAAACCTAAGGGAAGCGGGTTATAGAATTACAGGATTGTTACCTCCAGGGAAGGAAGTCTGCCAACTCAAAGAACTAGAAAAAAAAATTACAAAAATGAAATCAAAGCCAGGCATGATAGTGCACGCCTGTAATTCCAGCGTTTAGGAAGCTAAGGCAGGAAGATTGCCAGGGGTCTGAGCACAGCAGGGATACATAGTGAGACAGTATCATTTTAAAAACAGAAAATTTAAAAATGGAATCAATGCACCCATAGAAAAATAAGCTTTGCAAAAGAAGAGGATCCCATACTGCTCAAACAAAACGAGGTAACAATGAGTAACACCTGCAGCATAGGAGGCTGAGGCAGGAGCATGAGTTCCAGGTCAGTGTAAGCTACAATAGGAGTTCCCAACAAGTTTCATGGTAGTGAGACCCTGCCCCATTAAACCAACCAACAAACAAACAAAGACAGGCGAACTATACGTTTCTTTGACAGTTGTTTCTAAAGGCACGCTCTCCCTGGGATGAGCTGCATCAGTGTTGCACAAGATAATTACTTTAAAAAGAAAATGCTTGGACACCATCCCAGATGCTTCTAGTCTGTATCTAGTAATGGACCCAGGAATCTGAATTTCAGTAGTTTATGACCCACTGGATCTCTCCGGGAAAAATGAAAATAAAGGATTTTTCCTACCCATTTGTCCCTAGTGAGAAAACAAAACTGGTCCCCTGTCTGGACACTGCTATGACTCTGCACACCAAATCCCATCACCACTAGAGAGGAGAGAGAGAGAGAGAGAGAGAGAGAGAGAGAGAGAGAGAGAGAGAGAGAGAGAGAGAGAGATCTTTACATTCTGAGATAAGATTCTACTTAACATTAATCTTCCAAAAACAGTAAAACTCTGAAACCTTCCCTATAACCTGCTAACATAACTGACTATCTCTGGCTTTTTTAATGCAACTTTGATATCATGTGGGGAAACTGCTATTTGACTTTTGTAAGAAAAATTAACTAAAACCTCAGTAAAATCTACTGGGCTTGGTGTGTACATGTGCGCTTGCATCTCTCTCTCTCTTCTCTCTCTCTCTCTCTCTCTCTCTCTCTCTGTGTGTGTGTGTGTGTGTGTGTGTGTGTGTGTGTGTGTGTGTTTAGGGGAGGGGTGTCTTTTTCCTTTAAACGCCCTGTCATTTATCCAAATAAGCACTCTCCTCAAGACTGGGCTCCTAAGTGCTTTTAAAACAATCTCCTTTTTTAGCAAGGTAGTAAAGTCATCCACCAAGATAAGGAGAGAGGGAGGGGGAGGAAAAGAAAGAGGCTTGAAAAGAATGGGAACACTCTGAAAAGGGAGGAGGAGTTTTGAGAAAAGTAGGATGTCTGAAGCCTGAAGAGGAGTTAAGGTACCATCAGATAGTTTTAGCAGCACCCAAAATCCTGGCAAAAACACAAAAAAAAAAATAATAAAATAAATCTAAATTAATCCCAGACTTAAGGTTGTCAGGGAACGTGCAAGCAAAGGTCAAAGGTCAAAGGTCAAAGGACACTCAACAGATCCTACAGAGAGTTACAGAAGAGAGAAGCTCCTCCAGCCCAAACTGCATATGTGAAGGGAGATAACTTCATAGCCATTTTTCTTAGACAAGGCCCTAACTTTATATATTCAATTATAGCAGAAAAGGAATGCTTGCTAGGAGCAGCAACTTGTCAGATTAAAGGAAACCATGGGACACACTAGAAGCTACAGTGTGTAGCTTACTACTTTCTTTATTTTTTTTTTCGGGGGTGGGGGGAGCTTCACAATAAACCATCCAGGTAAAAATCCTTAAGCTTCTCAATGTGCAAACTGTTGTGTGAAGCTTCCATCGAGTCAATGACATATAAAACTTGCCTATGGTGTTGTTCTTATTACCTAAAAAACTAATTTTCAATCAGAGTCATTAGTCCACACTGGCATCATCGTGAACAACTGGGTTCCGCTAGGAAGAGCAAAGCCTTATGGGTAAATGGGAAACAGAGCCATGGAGGGAAACCCAAATCCCCAGTAAAGCCAGGACTGCTGCACGTATTAAAAAAAAAAAAAATCATATAATAAAGTTTCTTGGCACTATAACTAAAGAGATGAGAAAGGTAATGCAGAAGTAGTTGTTACACTGCAAACATCATAAAGTAATCCTAACTATTTTATCTGATGGCCAATTGAAGGAGCGTAACATGGGGGTGGACAGGAATAAGAGAGATGAGCTGGGTGGAGAAGGAAGTGAGAGGAAAAATTTGAGCTCATCCTCTTATCATCTTTATCTATGATCTCTCAAAGGAGGTGGCGTGGGCAGCAAAAGATTTTGCACAGGACTTGTCTAGGTGAAGAGAGTCGCTGTTCATGGCAGATCACTCTCGTTGCATCTATAATAAAAATTCTTTTCACCTCCCGCCTTGGGAGATGACTAGCTGGACTTGGTTTGCTCTGCAGAGGCAGGCTTACCTATTGCTGACACCAACCACAATGTAACAGGATTGGGGCCCACAATTCCAAAAGTGTTATGATGGAATCTAGGTTATCTACTACATGAAAGTATATGGGGTAGAGCTGACAAACTGAAAACACTGGAGAGAGCACATGTGACTGTGCAAGGTTTCCACCCCTCAGAGGTGTTCACAGGGAGCCAGTTCGCACAAAACTCCAACTCATTTAGTTATCCATCTACCCCTAGCTCAAAACTACACTCACCAGAGTGGGCAGTTATAACTGTTCTCTGGTATTCTTAGCTAATTGGTTCCATGATCCACAGGTCTGGAAGTCTGCAGATGTTCAAGTCCCTTATGGAAAGTAATGGAGCACTGCAGATAACCTACTTGTGCTCTTGCTTACATCTTAAATCATCTCTAAATTATGTATAGCTCTGCATATAATGTAAATGCTGCATATAAACCTCACTGTTTTATTCATTTTAATATATTTAATATATCCTGAAACAAATGGCAAAATGTTTATGTACAATTGCATACAAATTGGCATACAATTACTCAAAACAAAAATAAAATCTATTTCTCAAAACAGAATTTCACTCTGCAGCCTTGACTGGCCTGGAACTCACTACATAGACCTAGAACCCACAGAGATCCACCCACCTCTACTGCAGAGTGCCAACACACCCAGCAAAAACTATTTCCTAAGAAAAGACATAGTGGGAACTCAGGAGTAAGAGAGTTAGGAGGCTATGCTGTCTGATCAGTAAGTAGAATTTCAGAGTTCACAGCTTCAGAAGTGGAGCAATTATAGATTATGATAAGGCCCTGGGTGTGTCCATTTTGATGAATGGTTGATGTGGAGTAGAGTCCAGGTTATGACCATTTGACTGGGTGGCTGATGTGGGGTGGAGTCCATGGTATAACCATTTGAATAAGTGGCTGACTGATATGGGGTGGAGTCCAGGCTAAGCTCTTTAAATGGCTGGCTGATGTGAGGTGGAGACCAGGGTATAGCCATTTGAATGGGTGGCTGACTGATGTGGGGTGGAGTCCAGGGTATGGCTCTTTAAATGTGTGGTTGATGTCGGGGGAGACCAGGAACCATGTAAATGGCTGGGTGATGTGAAGTGGAGGATGAATCTGGTGCAGTGGAAAAAATGAATAATGCAGATGTTTCACCAACATAGTTGCTAAGATTTTCCAGAATGACGATGATAGCCAGGGTGGGAAAATACAATTGCCAAAGTCGTCGCTGAATATGATTATAGGATAAGGAGATTAATTGAAGGGAAAAGTGAGGATAAAGAGGGTGGAGTGTGCATGAATGTATGAGTAGTTGTTGAAAGAAGGCACAGCAGTGAGGAGAAAAAAACAAAATCATACCCACAACACATGATGGAGGGGAGAAAGAAATGCCTGCACTTAGATCGCTGATTCGGGAAACTCTAATACTAGCTGAAGTGAGGAGGTGGTTACATCAAAAAATCCCATTGTGGGTAATGAATGATATGATGGCTCAGGAGTTATGAGCACTGATTGCTCTTCCAGAGGACCCAGATTTGACTCCTAGCATCCACATGGCAGCTCACAACCCTCTGTACCCCCAGTACCATGGGGATCTGATGCTTTCTGGCCACGCAGGCACTGCACACATGTGGTGCACAGATATGAGAACAAAACAGCTATACACAAATTAAAAAGGAAATCCCATTTTTCTTTTTTCTAATTCACTGACCCACAACTCCATGTATAATCATAAAAGAGCAGACTTGAGTGTAATACATATAGAAATTTGAGTTCATACTGTGCTGGAAATAAAACTCCCAGGTGCACCACAGAAAACAAAATGTCAAAAAGCCAAAGGCCAATGTATAAGATTGTCAACTTTGGGAAATAAAGTTACCACCCAGTGAAAGGACCTGAGGGAGCAGATAAAGTTTCAAATATTTTAAATGAAGGTATGATTCTAGTTCAGAAAATGGTTTTGGTTTTGGAAACGGTTCTTGGTTAGATGCAAAGAATAACTAGAGAGAATGACCAACCTATGAAGGGACTTGAGATTTCAGTGTCCAAAATGAACCCAGAGAAAGGGGCAACCAATGCACTGCAACTTCAATCTTTTTAAGATTGAATTAATTTAAGAAGGAATTAGAAGAGTGAGCCCTTTAGAATAGGGAAGCAAGGCCAGGATCCAAGAGAACTCCGTGACACTTCCCAGTTCAATCCCACCTCGGGGCTAAGTTTCTCCAACATTAATACTAAGTATGCCAAATTCTCTGCTCCGTAACCCAGAAGAACCTCACTACAATGCTGAGGTCATGTTAGTAACCCCAGGAAAAGGTAACATACACCCCTGCTGTGCAGAACCCTGATACTTCAAGACAGATTTGTCCATATCCGGTTATCACTCTTCAACTTAGCCTAGAGCATGTGAGAAACGTAGGTCCCTCACACTACACCTTCCCTTTTTCTTCAAATTCCCCTTTACTCTTGTTTGGAGACCCTGAGAGTATACTACACGAAGCAGAGAAAGGGGCCGGAACAACCTCAAAATAGTGCATTATGTAGCCACAGTTGTTTTTACAGCTCTAAAATATTTCATTTCCAAGATCTGAAGATTAAGCAAACCAAAAAACTTTTAAGAAAAATTCATCTCGTTCTGTTAAAGAATGAGGCAGCAAGACTAAACCATTGGTACAAGAAGGAAGGGTGGATTTTTTTTTCCTTTGTGGTGGTAGGGACAGAACCTAACATGGCCTCATACGCCATACATTCTAAATAGGCTCTTCCATTGAGTGACACTCCTCAGGCTAAATGGTAACTAACTTTAAGATTAGCCAAGTTGGATAAAAATCATCGAACTCCCCGACTCTGTATCAATAATGTACAGATTGTAAAACAAAATGCTGCCTTGGTTTCACGGACAAAGGAGAAAAACACAACACTGACAAGCTAGGAAAGCAGAGGCAGGACGAGAGTGACCAGTGACAAGCATAATTTGTCCGCTCTGAGCAGCCTGCACAGAGGAGCATGTCAGTCTAGCTCTACATTCCGACGAAAATAATCCCATCTGATTCCAGAGCCTCCCTCTGCAGCACTGGCCGTCTCCTGCAGGAACTCAATCCTCATGCGACAAACCTCAACTGCCCTTCAAACACACCTGTCACACCTTGCAAATGTCATTCCCTGTGTGATTAGCAGCCCTAAATGAAAACATATTAACACCGAATGGCTCATTGAGCATTAATAGCTAAGAGCACTAAGCACTTCCTATGCAGTAGCCCCACTCTAAGAAGATCCTGGACACTAACTACAAAAACTCTTTGAGGTGTTATTCTTACACATGTATTACAGAACCAAACAGGGGGCAGTTAAATGTCAGGGTCTGAAGCAGTTATTGTAAACACACACACACACACACACACACACACACACACACACACACACACACACACACACAGATAGTCACAGAGGAGCAGAGTCAGTATTTTAAGTATTATCTGATTCGCCACCTACAAGACAAAACAACCAACACAGTGGTTTTATTCAGAAATGCACATGTATAACTTCCAAGTGGCCCTCTCACAATGACTTCCTGCTACCTTAGACTCAGTGTTCACTCATGTTGATGTTTTCAGTCAGTCTTTACATCTGAATTTCAAGGGAGTATAAATTGGGTCATCTTAGCCAACAACAGCAGGGTCTCAGTGGGAATATGATTCCCACAGCCAAGTATTGCACTCATGTCTTCATCAAAGTGAAGCCCTCATTTCTCACTTTAACAGACAAGATAAGTGATATCTGCAGTAGCAGAATTTCAGCACTCAGAGGTAAAAATAGAGCAAGTTTGGAGAAATAAACAGCTTTGGTATTCCTTCCCTTAACAAGTATTTTTGGAACATTAACTATGTATCTGACACTATGCTGGATTCTGACATTTGGCAGGGAGCCAAATCAAGTCTTTCACCTCTAGCAACATTCACTCATAATAGTAAGCTAGAAGAGACTGGGGACCAGGAAATAAACAGCAGGTAAGAAATAGGACACTGTGGCAAAATAACCAAGGAGATCTCTTTTACATGGGGCATGGGAGGTCATAATGAATCTGAAGTGCTCAGAGCCAGGTAGGTAGATATTCAGGTCCTAATGACACGTGTCACTAAGTCTTCATTTCAGATTCCCAGGAACTTCCATATTTAAGAACATTCATGATTCTGCAATGCACACTTCTCAACCTTGGGCCCCAGGGCCTGTTCTAGTTCAGACCTGTCCACCTATCTTCCTTCGCCTCCACTCCCAAGCACACCCTCTCCATTCCATTTAAGTTAATCTTCTCATTGGCCCACATATACCATGTAGTCTTCCCACCCTGTTCCTCCCCTTACACCTCTTAATTCTGTTTATTCTTCAAGACCAGGAAGTTCCATCGTCTTCATTCTTCTGTGCTGAGTTCCCAGGCTCTCTCCTCATCCACACTACTCCTTCTCTAACAATTAATTACCTAAAACTACAGTTCTATCCCTCCCTCCACTGTTCTACACACACCACAATCTGGGGCTTTGACTCTGAGTGTGGAGAAGGCACCACACTCTCCTCCCAGAATGTGTAGGCAGAAGAGAAAGGGAGTTGGTACTTGAAAGTTCCCGCAGCCAGAGGCAGAGAAATGACTCTGGCTTATCTCTACAATAGAAAAGGGGCCAAGAAGTATCCAAGATACTTCTTGGATACACATGTTCCAAACACAGATTAGAGACACAGACTCTCTAATTGAGTAAAAAAAAAAAAAAAAAAAAAAACTCAACAACTAAGAACACTGGTGACAGGGAAGTATGGGGCTAAAGAGGATTTGAGTGAAACATCGAATTGAGACATAGACAACCAAGCAGTAACCGAGCCTTACAGACTGCTTCCTACACAGGATGGAGGTAGTCAAGATGTATTAACTTGGGAAACTGAGAGGATCAGTTAGCAAATGGTAGCAGAAGGAACTTGGGGGGAAATTCAGAAACCAAGAATGGGAGTCAGATTAAGAGCCTAACCTAATTCCAAACTGGAGAAAGATTGTTAGTGGGCCTGTTAGGGGGAAAATGAATGGGTGAAGTAGATGAAGGTCTAAGAGAAACGAAGGACAGAACTGTATGCACAAATTAATCCTTTAAAGGAAATGGCCTTACCTTATGCCTCATTTCTACCACTCAAAGCTCCTACCTAGCAAAATAAATATACATATAGATTGCATAAAAGAGAAAGACCTGAGATATTGGGCATCACTCAATAGGGAGAAGTATAGCAAGAAACATAAGTCGTCACTTACAAGTTATGGATGGCACAGGTTTACTAGAAGGTTCTGCTTCTTGTAAAAGTGAGAAGCCATGTGATCTGTGAATGAACACAAGACTAAAAATGAGGAGGTGGACTTGGACCAGCTTTGTTAACAACTTCCTATAAGACCCTAAAACAATCCATTTCATTTCCCTGGGATCAATTATTTTATCTATAAAAAGACTAGAGTGACTGCCCAGTTTGTTTGTGTTTCCAGTTTCTGGAACACTCTTTTCTCAGATCTTTAAGTGGCTCTCTCTTCCTGTTTTTCCAGTCTTTGTTTAAATCTTGCCTTCTTAATAGGTATTTATTAACTACCCTACCTAATAGTGGAACCCACCCATCCCACTCACACACTCTCTAGTCTAAGATCTCTGTTCTATCTAATACACTGCAAATGACTGAACAATATATGGAAAAGCATAGAAATCCAGTAAATATTTGTTAAGTGAATCTAATATGGGGGAAATCTTGTGGGGGGAAAAAAGACTAGAATAAGGGCTGGAGAGATGGCTCAGTGGTTAAGAGCACTGACTGCTCTTCCAGAGGTCATGAGTTCAATTCCCAGCAAGCAAATGGTGGCTCACAACCATCTGTAATGAGATCTGTGCCCTCTTCTGGCCTGCAGTCACATATGCAGGCAGAATGCTGTACATAAAATAAATAAATCTTAAAAAAAAAAAAAAGACTAGAATAATAAACCATTTAAATTCTCCCTAAGGTCAGTTTCTGACCCATTGTTTATCCCAGTATTAAGCCCAATGGGGTCAGGTGTATAAGCCCTCATTAAATTACTAATTAAGTTAGGAGACAGCAAAGGCAAACATCCATAGTATTCCCAGGCCACCTGCTGCCAACCCTATTTAGTATCTGCTTAAGCAACTGAAGTGGCAAGAGATGCCACAGGTAAGAGTTACAGGGAACACTTATCTTCCCTGATAAGGACAACCAGGTTTTCCAGTACAAAACAGGAAGTATGCTAATGCTGGACCTCAGATGTCTCCAAAGGTCCCAGGGAAAAGACAATTAAATCTCCTTTGAAGGACAGTAATAACAGTTAACTGCCTGGCACGGAGGTCCTATATAGCAGATATTAACTTAAGCACTTTTATATATTCCTTCCTCCAATCCTCACATCCAGTCCATTGATGTATTGTCATCAGTCAATAGGTGAGCGCACAGACCACACTCAAGAAGGACGACCAAAGTGCAGATGCTTCAGTTCTTCTTAAAAGGGGGAACAAAAATATTCATAGGAGGGGATATGGAGGCAAAGTTTGGAGCAGAGACTGAAGGAATGACCATTCAGAGCCTGCCCCACATGGGTACACAGCCCATATATATACAGCCACCAAAACTAGATAAGATTGATGAAGCTAAGAGCGTGCTGACAGGAGCCTGATATAGATGTGCCTGAGAGACACAGCCAGAGCATGTCAAATACAGAGGTGACTGCTAGCTAACAACAAACCATTGAACTGAGAATGAGGTCCCCAATGGAGGAGTTAGAGAAAGGATTGAAGGAGCTGAAAGGGATTGCAACCCCATAAGGACAACAATAGCAACCAACCAGAGCTCCCAGGGACAAAACCACTACCCAAAGGCTATATTCATGGACAGACCCATGGCTCCAGGGGCATATTTAGCAGAGAATGGCCTTGTTGGGCAATGGGAGGAGAAGCCCTTGGTCCTGCCAAGGTTGGATCCCCCAGTGTAGGTAAATATCGGGGTGGGGGTATTGGGGAGGGGAACACCCTTATAGAAGAAGGGGAAGGGGATGGGATAGGGGGGTTATGTATGGGAAACCGCGAAAAGGAATAACATTTGAAATGTAAATAAAAAAATATCCAATTAAAAAAAGAAAAAAGAAAAGTAACAATAAAAATCCACAACTTAAACTAATTAATAAGAAAATTAAAGTCAAAGTGTACACGGATTGTTTGGGGGGTACTGAGCCACACGTGCTGGCCAGTATTATGAGACCCAACTATGTTTCACACTACTCGACCTGTCAGGACTGACCTTACACAACCTAAGCCTAACACAACCAAGGTGCTGGGCTCGGGATTCCGAAGTTCATTCTCATTTGTTTTGGTTTTGGTTGTGAGACAGGGTCTTACCTAGCAGCTCTGACTGACTGGGAATTTACTGTGTAGACCTCAGTAAATTGCTTGCCTCTTCCTCCCGAACGCTGATATTGCGGCCAGCTTTCCTGAATTCACCAGAGAATTTTGTACCTAATAACCAGTTCTGGACCGCCGGAGCTGAGAGCTGCGGTTCCGGAAATGCAGCCCCTCAGCCCGGAAGTGGCTTTTGTATTTCCCTCAGTTACATCCAGTTGCTCATAGGGTTAGGGACCCTAAGGCTGCCTTTTCCACGTGAGCTGCGCAGAGTAATGGGCATGAGCAGACAGAACTATCTCACCTCACAGCAGTCTCCCCACTGAGAAAGCCTGGGCGCACCAGAGCCTCTGCATTGCAGGGGAGTGTCCTGGTAAACCTACTGGCCCACTGACAGAAATGGCCCTCTTGATTGGTTGGATAAGGCTGAGGAAGCTCTCTGGCCTGTGCTGCTTGAAGCTTCAACACTTCCTCTACTTCATCCTAGCTCCCTGTGCAGGAGACAGCGGCGCCCCCTGGTGACCAACCAGACCCGTGGGTACCTTAGTTATCCAAACAACCTTGATGATGTTTTACTCAAACGCAGTAGGAAAACGGTTATAGGTGCAGCTTATCTGTTTAAGTGTTATTCTTGTGCGTTTTGCTTCTTTTAAAAAAAATGCACTCAGTACCATAAACCTGTTATTATTGAATGCCAACCTATTTTAAGAAGGTAACAATAGATCATACAAAATATTAAGTATATAGTACACACAATACAGCAAAAATTATGAAAGCAGGCTTGGCCTGTGTTTCATGCCCGAGGTACCAGGACATGGGAAGTAGAAAGGACCGTAAGTATGTGTTTAAAAAAAAAAAAAGGAAGGTAGTACTCAAAATCGCAAAAAAAGAGAAAAAAAGGGAAAAAACTAAGTTTCACAGGTCAAAAGGAATAAATTAGAATGCTCTTTGATTTTATGTGTGGACTTGACAGGTTTTTGAAATGAACAACATGAATTTGAAAAATGAGATTAACATTTAAATCATTTAAACAGCATAATGCAGATCCCAACGCCCATCCTCTACCCCTGAGACTCATCCCATCAACTGAAGGCCTGAACAGGACAGCTTTGAGCAAGAAAAAATGGTCTTGCAGACATCTGTACGACTTGTGTCTCTATTGCTTCTGAGTGTTCACACTGCTGCAGACTTTAAGCTTACCCGTCACATAAACCAATTTCTTTATAGTATTTTTTTTTTATAAAACTACAACCCACTGATTCTTTTTTTGGAGGGAGAAGAGGAGTCTTAGTGTAGAAAGTAACTTCAAAAATCCTTGCCCCTTTCTTTTTTTACACTTTCCTACTCCATTTCAGTAATAAATCATCAAGGTGGTCTGGATAACTAAGGTACCCACGGGTCTGGTTGGTCACCAGGGGGCGCCGCTATCTCCTGCACAGGGAGCTAGGATGAAGTAGAGGAAGTGTTGAAGTTTCAAGCAGCACAGGCCACAGAGCTTCCTCAGCCTTATCCAACCAATCAAGAGGGCCATTTCTGTCAGGGGGTCAGTAGGTTTACCAGGACACTCCCCTGCAATGCAGAGGCTCCGGTGCGCCCAGGCTTTTACTAAGTCTGATATATCTTATGCATATTTTATATGTTGATGAAAGTGTAAAATTAAGTAAAACTCCACGGCTAAAGTTCAAATGAGTATTCTAACTGTATAGAAGTTTATTGAGTCATATAGACCTTGGGTCTGGTTAATTTTGGTGTGTTGTGTTCTTATTTATCTGTTACCTCTGTAATGTACTTTATAAAAGGAGAAGCAATTCCTTCTTTTGACACTGGGTGGAGCTATGAGGATGGGAGGGCTTGGGTATGGAAAAGATGAAGATTTGTCGCAAGTGCTCAAAGGCCTAAACCAATACTCCAGCTCTCCTAATCTGAATTCAGAGCTTCAGCTATATTCCCGTACATTGTTCTGATCCAAGAAGAGGAGTGATTTTGTACGTTTACCCTTGATTCAGCATTCCCTCCTTCCCCTCTCTTGGCTGACACGTTCTAAAGTACAACTCCTCACTCTTCTTGAACAAGGACAAGTACAACTCCTCACTCTTCTTGAACAAGGACAATGTAGAGGTATATACCTGAAACTACTCACCATGGTTGAATTCATAAATTTCTATATGGAGACAGTTCACCAGATGATGTCTGCGGTCTTCACCAAAAGTGAGCATCTTCCCCTCACCTGGGGCCTCTTTCCATCCCTTCCTTTGCCCCTAAAGATTTAACATATTTGGTGTATTTTGGAAGAATCGTTGTCTTAGCTCTGCCCAGCTTTGACTTTGTGACAGAAGAGACCCTCCATGGCACACTCGGAGCCTAACTCGTATCCCTGGACCTACCGCAGGGAGGCAAGTCATGACTGGGTGGGTAAGACTCCACGACTCTGTGTCTAGAAAGCAGTAACTAAAACACCTACAGCCACTGTTGTTTAACACTGCTACTAATGGCATTTTGGAAACCCTGCTTTTTTTCTACTCTACTTTTCCAACCTGTTCAGAATAGGGTAGGAAAATGAAACAGTACTGTTTGCTAGAATCCTTTGCAAAACCCCACAATTCCTTCTTCCAGGCCCTTCTAGTAACTATATTAAATAAGACAAAGAAAACATCTAATGAACAAGCTCACAGTTTGGTCCTCACAGGATACATCCATCTTTAAAACACTGTAAGAGTTTTAAGAAAGGGCAATGCCGGGGTTGGGGATTTAGCTCAGTGGTAGAGTGCTTGCCTAGGAGGCGCAAGGCCCTGGGTTCGGTCCCCAGCTCAAAAAAAAAGAACCAAAAAAAAAAAAAAAAAAAAAAAAAAAAAAAAAAAAAAAAAAAAGGGCAATGCCATGTGGCAAACACTGTACAATTAAACTTCTCAGTGCAAAGTGGTTCCCCAGCCCCACAGGACATTATTATTATTATTATCATTATAAGTCAACAGCTATTTTAAAAGTTAAGAGTAGGACTTAGAGCATTTACCTGTCTAGGTTCGTCAAAACCAACTGCCTCTGGTTATCATCTACAAGAAGATAGCCTGAAAGGATTAATACCATAATATGCTGTGTGTCAGGCACAACTTTACTACTCCTACATCCCTGGGGATTTTGCTTCCAGAATATGAAATCAGGATTATTTTACTACCAAGATCATGGAAATAGTAAAATTAAACCAAATATGGAGTTTGAGCTGGTGACAGAATTCATATCTGATACCAATGTACTATTCCACTGATCAGCACGGGAGTTTTGACTTGCTCCGTTTCCGACCTGGGCCGGTTCACCCCTCCTTAGGCAACCTGGTGGTCCCCCGCTCCCGGGAGGTCACCATATTGATGCCGAACTTAGTGCGGACACCCGATCGGCATAGCGCACTATAGCCCAGAACGCCTGGACTCAAGCGATCCTCCTGTCTCAGCCTCCCGAGTAGCTGGGACTACAGGCGTGCGCCACCGCGCCCGGCACCAATGGACTATTCCAAACCCACGAAGCTCTCAAGAATTAATGGTAGGGGGGTTGGAGATTTAGCTCAGTGGTAGAGCGCTTGCCTAGCAAGTGGAAGGCCCCGGGTTCGGTCCCCAGCTCCGGAACAAAAAAAAAAAAAGAATTAACAAAGTGCCTACTGTACTGTGACATAGGCCATCATTCCCCAAAATTGCCAGTAGGTGTCAGCATTCACTAACTTTCTGGCTCCCGCACTGCACGTGGTGGTTACAATGGACTCTGGCAGACCAGGCCTTCTCCTGTAATACTGTAACTGATAGCACTAATGTGAAGGAGAAAGAAGGAGAGCTGCAGTCAGCCCAGAAAGGAAGCTGATACACAATTCCTTTCAGGAATGAAGTCTCTTACAATAATTAGACAAGGTGGTACAATATCCTTGAGAAGGAACAATGGTTGAAGGGACACGCAGCTCAAATGGGCTTTCACTTAAAACATGAAGGAAAGCTTCACTCAGATGGAGAATAAGGGGGCTGGAGAGATTCCCCAGGAGGAAAGAGACCAGTGCTCACAACCATCAGCACTAACTCCAGTTCCAGGAAAGACACTGGGCATTTGTGAGGTTCACGTACATACATGCAGGTGAAACACTCTTGCACATAAATCAATAAATCTAAATACATTTAGGAGTAGAAGTGAAACTAAGGTAAGGGTTGAAGTAGAAAAGAGGCAGGTGAGAGTTTGGTTTCAGACTGAAGGACAAGGGGCGGAAGTGCATATTCTACATGTCAAAGCAAGCCTGGCCTCCAAGGCTTTCCAAACATCCCTCAGTCCCTACCTGGCATATGCTGCCCCCAACCTTGAACTTTCCAGCTCAGGGAATCAGCTGCCCTTTCCCCAGAGACTCTTCCCTATACAATCCACACATTTTGGTCTCCTCTTTCTCCTGCTTTTTATTCTCTCTTGTGCATGCAACCTTTCTCTCTTTCTCTTCCCCTTCCCCACCCCCACCTCCCAATGGGGACTTCCTTGGCCTGTGTCCTTGGAGCCAGTCGAGTTGCCCAAGAGCAGCTTCTCAATAAACCTTCACTTAATATAATCTAATCTGACTTGAATTGGCTTATTTCTCCAGTGAAGAATTGATAAATTACCATGAAAGGAGCGGTGCTTGGGGCTTAGGGGTCAGAGTTCCGGTGAAGAGTCTTCTGAGGAATCTCCCTGAGAATTCTCTAGACCAATCCCCAGAATAAACAAGAAATCTAACTTTTCTAAGTTTTGTGGGGCTGGCAGGAAATGATCTATTTAACACAGCATGTTTGACAAGGAGCAGGTATCATAAATTGAGTTTTCAAGTCACATAGCACAGTCGCTTCTTAAGTCTGTTGCAGAGAGCTGCAGGGAGGTGTGGCCTGTTCAGGCTTTGAGACACCTAAAGGTTCAGGCCTGTGTTCATAATTCTGTTTTTAGACAATTCTTTGGTATAAATATAATTTTATCACTTATGTAAGACTAAGGTAAATTTGCAACTAAAGTGGTAGATGTGCTTGTTTACTTTACATAGGGAGCTAATCTAGTTGAATGTCTCTGTTACTTCAGGACAGAGCGTCTTCAGTACTCTTCAGTAGGTTGATATTTTGATTTTATAAACCAACACTGAGAACTGCACTCCACACAGACATGTAGAACTGAAGTTCTACTGAAGTCTATTTCCAATTCATCCTAGCATGCGGTTCCCCTCTTTCCCTTTATAAACTGTCATTTGCCTGTGGGCCATATTTGTCTCTTCTCTATGCAGAGGCAATCCTTTGACCCTCCAGGGCCAATATCCCTTCCCATCCCTCCCTTGCTCCTTTTCCTTCTTCCCTGTCCGCTACCTTCTGTCTTTGTCTCTTATTCCAGGTTCTTTGTCCTTCTGGGACACATAAATCTCCTTTGTACAGAGAACTTGATCTTGGGGTACTAGTGCCAACACAGGTCATTTCAGATGTAAAAGTATGGAGAAAGAAGAGAAAATGGAAAGAAAAGAGACACAAACCATGGAACACTATGCAGACATGCTGACCTTGTGTGTTTACTTGATGAGCAACAGCTGTAGAGGAAGGAGGGCCAGCTGCATGGCAACCAGCCTTGGGGTGGGCACATCTATACCCCATAACTTGACTTACTGGGGTGCTGAAGTTTGCATACACAGGCTAACCTCACAGAGCATGTAGTGGAGAGTTTAAGTCTCCACCCACACCCTGACCTCACTAGGCACTTAGTGGGGAAATGAATCTCCCAACACACACACTTTGATCTCAGAGGGCATTAGTGGGGAACTAAAGTGTCCCCATATCTACTAACATAGCAAAGTAGCTAGCAGTGGGTTCCCAAAGTTTCAAAGCAATCCATGACCTGGGAGCATGACCAGAGGAGATAGTATAAGTTCCAACACTTCTCCTGACCTCAGTGCACAAAAGCCAGAGAAGGCTGAAGTTCCCAGTGCCCTCTCTGGCTCCAGTGCAACCAACAGTGGTGACCTCAACATCTGTTTTTAATATCCCAATTATTATAATACTTACATTACAGTTATAAGTTTTTGTCTCTATTGTTTGAAAGAACACAATACTTTTAAGTTTCAAACCCAGGACAAGCAGCTGAGATGCCTATTTAACATATCAAAACAGACTTGCTCTCCAGGTTCTCCCAGCATCCCTCAGTCCTCACCGGTTAAAGCCTATGGCTAATATAAGCTACTACCCCACCCTCTACTCTAAACTTTCCACCCCAGGGACCAGGCTTCCCCTTCCCCAGAGGATATTCCTTACATTACATAAACTAGATACTTTGGTTACTTGCTTTTTTTTTTTTTTTTTTTTTTTTTTTTTTCCATTGTTGGCTCCTACTTAATTCCCATCTCTCTCTTCCCCTCCACAGCTTCCCTTCTGCCTTC
This sequence comes from Rattus rattus, assembly GCF_011064425.1. Lineage (NCBI taxonomy): Eukaryota > Metazoa > Chordata > Mammalia > Rodentia > Muridae > Rattus > Rattus rattus. The sequence goes on along the minus strand of NC_046156.1, from coordinate 121,312,271 downwards.
CAGGGTCATGATCACTCAGGACTCTCCCAAATGTCTCTGCCTCTGGCTATGTCTTCCTTACCCATCTACAGTAGATTTTCTCTTCCACCATACCCGGAGCATTCATGTCCTGTCCTGTCCTTTCCTTTGTATTTTATTTTAATTTTTTCCATCCATCTGGTTCTGAAACCCAGGACAAGTGGTTGAGCCCATTTGATACCGTAAAGGGTGTGCATCTACACTCAAGCTAGCAAGGGTTTTATTCCTAAGGAAGGCCATCTTACAGTAAAGACGAACTAGGGTTATTCTTGTTTACCACTAAACCTTTGTTTTCCAAGGATTTACCTACACCCTACCTGTAACTTTAATACTAATGGCTCTATGCTGTCTGTTCCAGGAAATGGCATCCAGGTCTTTGTTTCGAAAAAATTGTTTATAACCATCTTACAACCCTACCTTTGCTTTAAAAGACTGTTAGGACTTCCTTGTCCTGACCACCTTGCAATCGTATCTTTGTTTCAGGAGGACCACCTTGCCAATTGTGTCTGTTTCAGGAGGTTGTTATAACTAACTTGTTATGCTTATGTTTTGCTCCTGTAATCCCACCTATTTTGTCCACCAAATTCTCCAAATGGAAAGCCCATATTCCCTCACCTTGGGGGAGGCAGCCCCCATATATGAAGAATAAAGCTTGCTGGAGGTAATTGCTTGTTTTAATTAATTTAGTTATGGTGATTTGGGTTAGTAGTCTTTCTCCTCCCATCTTTGGGATTGACAAACCTCACATTCCTATGTGGTTGGATAATTCAAAATGGCACAGATTTTAGGGGAGAAATGCACTGTTAACCAGGGACACACTCCTTTTAAGTCTCTCGATTTTGTTTAAATGGTAACAATTCCCCAAAACCACAGTAATCAGCAGACCAGGCTTGTTTTCCTAGATTCCTGTTGCCATCCTCTCCAGAGCCCCTAATGATGGAAATCCTGCCGAGTTTCTCAACCAACTTACAGAGACTCTCTTTCAGTACACAAAGCCAGATCCTAATTTCCAAGAGGGCATGTTTGTCCTCAACTCTCACTTCTTCTTCTGGTTATCTCCTGATATTAGAAAGAAACTTAAGAGGCAGATGTCAGCCTTCAAACTCCCCGGGAAGATCTGTTAAATATGGCATTTAAGGTGTTTAATGGAAAAGACAAGCAAAGTGCCAGCTCTTGGCATCAGTCCCTAAATGAGGCATAGAACTCCACCTGGAGCTTGGCAAAGCTGGACAGTGGGTAAAAAACTGCCCTTCACCCTGACCATCACCAGGGCCCTGTCCAAACTGTGGACAAGCAGGACAATGGAAAGTTGATTGCCCTGATTTGCCTAGACAACGTAGGCATGTCCCCCAGTTTCCTCCTCCACAGGAAAGTCTGTTGGAACTTCTGCACTTGGTAGCCAAAGATTGGCGTGGCCCTGAAACCTCTGTCCCCAAAGAAATCAAAATTACCATGGACTAATATAGACTGTCCAGGCAACTGGTAAGTGTGTCATTTTTAATAGACTCAGGAGCTACTTGGTCTATACTTGCTGTTAAGCCCAGTGAAACTTATCCTCAGAAACCTTGGTGGTCTTGGTGGGTGTTGTCTGTCAGCCGCACCAGCCAAGGGCGACAAGCTCCCTCCTCTCTGACCCCAATCCTCATAGAGACTCCTGCCCTGGCTCTCCCTAACCTTGACCAGCCCTTCATCTTGTACACTACTGAAAATTGGGGAATGGCTCCAGGAGTTTGGGGACAAAGAAGAGGAGGACAGACCTTCACCCCTGTTGCCTACCTTTCCAAGCAACTAGATACAGCAGTTAGGGGGACAGCAGATTAGTTTCTGGTCACTAGCAGCAGCCTTCCTACCAGTTCAGGAGGCTTCTAGACTCACTGTTGGTCAGCCTCTCTCTGTGTCCTCTCACCACATGAGTTTAAGGATCTCCTATCACACAGGAGTCTCTCTACTCTGCCATCTTCAAAGCTTCAGCTTTTTGGTTGTGAAAAACCCCCTTCTAGGAAACCCCAATTTCTCATTTGGTTCTGCCCCCCCCCACACACACACACATAACCCTGCTACACTTCTCCAAAGCCACTACCTCACCCATTCCTGACTAGAATCACTTAAAATGCTCATTCACAAGAATCCATGACTTTCCATTTCACCTCTGCACATCCTAACTATACTTGGATTATAGATGGAGGCTCACCTCTCAGCTCCCTTGGCTCCTACCAAGCAGGCAATGCCATAATCTACTCTGACCAGAATGTAGACTCTGACACTACCTCCTAGGTGCCACTTCTCAGAAGGCAGAGCTCATAGCCCTCACAAGAGCCTTCACCTTTGCATGAGTCTAGCATATACAAATTCTACACCACCATGCTTCCATTTAGCAGGAGAGAGGTTTTCTCACCACCAGAAGCATATCAACTACCAATGGGCCTCTGATCCTAAAGCAGCTAGAAGCCACTTGTCTCCCCAAGCAGACAGCAGTTATCTACTACCGGGGTAACCAGGTGCCTAAATGGGATAGCCTTGGGAAATGGTTTCCCTGACAAGACCGCTAAAAAATCAAGCCAACATTCTTATTCTCCTTCCTCTATTCTCCTCCTGGCCCCTCCAAGCCTAAACCCTACCTATTCTGAATCCCAAGAACAGGCCCTCTGAGCTATGGCAGCTCTCATGGGTTCTCGGGACTGGCTGCTTCTTCGAGACAGCTTCTATCTCCCTGAGTCCTTCTGGACAGCAGTCATGAATCTTCACATCAAGGCTCCACCTCTCTTCCAAGTCCTGCAACCCCAGGCTGGTCTTCTACCCTAGCCTTAAGGCAGGATGAATGTGCCTCCCGCACTGGAATCTCCCCACAGAAAACCTTGCAACCCACTCTTTCCTTTACCCCACACCAATTTCAGGGTAGTTTCCCGGGGGAGAATTGCGGATAGATTTCACACACATACCTCCTAACAAAACACATAAATATCGCCTTACTCTGGCACATACTTTCTCAAGATGGGTAGAGGCTTTGCCTACTACAGCTGAAACTGCAGAAGTGGTTTCGTCCCACCTCATGAATGATAACTTACCCTGACTCCAACTTCCTAGATCCATACAATCAAAAATGGCCTGCATTCATTTTTTTTAAGTCTTGAGGGCCTTACTTAGGGGTACAGTGGCGCCTCCGTGTTCCCTACCAGCCCCAGTCCTCAGGGAAGGGAGAAAGAGCTGATGGAGTTTTAAGACGCCATCAACTTTATCAACACTGTCTTCTGAACTCCACCTTCCTTGGACTCAACTTCTACCTCTCAACCTCAGTCTCATTAGGACCACACTCCAAGGCTCCTCCTTTTCGTCCTTTTCAGTTAATGTCCGGCCCTCCCATTCTTCTAGGAAATTTACCTCCTTTGTGACTATTTACCCTCTCTCATTCTCTGGAGACACCTTCTCCAGAAACACCTATCTACTAATCCTATCACCCAAATTGTATTTCCAGCATATTGGGTTTATTTGGAAACCTCTCACCCACAGGCCTTCAAACCATGCTGGGTAGGTCTACAATGGGTCATCCTTACCACATCAACAGCAGCTAAACTTCAAGGAACCACCTGTTACAGCTCAAGCAAGCTCCTGGACTCTGATCTGTTAAGTACAGTGCTGGTCTATGGGATCTCAGACGCTCTCATGCCTATCACCCATCTCTGAGAATGGTCCCTTTCTGATCCTCCTGCTTGGAGCTCTTTGTTCTCCTGACCTCCCTCACAGCAGGATCCATACAAACATGGACATTCCAGGTATACACCATCCAAAGCAATAGGTTCCTTGATTGCATCCTCTGTCCAGCCTCTGGCTACCTAACATTCAACTCCCAAGCAGCCTATTTCCACAACTGTGGAAAGGAACAGGCCAACTTCAGTCTACAGAACAACCCCAAGTGTTTTTGTCTTCTTCAAAAACCAAACAAACTCAACCTCAACTGAGGATCCCTCCTGGGGTGAGTGCCCATCCTGGAGCTGTAAGTGCCATTACTCTGATCCAGGATGGTGAATACAGACTCAACAACTTGATTGTGAACTCATACCAGATGTGGTTATCTTCACTTTCCAGGACCCTGGGATTAAAGCATGGTCCAAGAGGCTATGGGGCAAATCTACACCTATATGGTAGGACTAACCCATCTAGCAGAGGAGGAATGATCTTTTTTAGATCTCTCAAGGAAGCATCTGCCACCTTTCTAGATGATACAGTAGAGGTTATCCAACTGTCTGAAATCATTCTACAGTCCAGGCCATGTGAGACCAGCCTTTTGGAAGATATTCTATATGAATTCCTGGGTCTCCTCCACATTTATGGCAGAAACTGTGAATCCCTTAATGTAACTCTATGCTTCATGTGTTCAGCACATGGTGACAGTTATTCCTCTCACTTATGTAACCCAAAACCCTCCCTTTTGCAACCCCCAAACCATTTTCTCCCCCATCACCTCCAGAGCCTCTTTACTCTCTAGAGACACCATGTGACTACATCAATATGTGTTCTCTGTCCTGCCTTTATCAGCATCTACTAACATACCAATTTTTTTTTCCTTTTTTTTCTTGATTTTTTTTTTTATTAACTTGAGTATTTCTTATATACATTTAGTGTTATTCCCTTTCCGGTTTCGGCAAACATCCCCCCCCCCCCCTTCCTTATGGGTGTTCCTCCCAACCCTCCCCCCTTGCTTCCCTCTCCCCAACAGTCTAGTTCACTGGGGGTTCAGTCTTAGCAGGACCCAGGGCTTCCCCTTCCACTGGTGCTCTTACTAGGATATTCATTGCTACCTATGAGGTCAGAGTCCAGGGTCAGTCCATGTATAGTCTTTGGGTAGTGGCTTAGTCCCTGGAAGCTCTGTTTGGTTGGCATTGCTGTACATATGGGGTCTCGAGCTCCTTCAAGCTCTTCCAGTTCTTTCTCTGATTCCTTCAACGGGGGTCCTGTTCTCAGTTCAGTGGTTTCCTGCTGGCATACGCCTCTGTATTTGCAGTATTCTGGCTGTGTCTCTCAGGAGCAATATGCATTCACACTTTGATCATCCATCTTGAGTTTCATTTGTTCTAGGCATCTAGGGTAATTCAAGCATTTGGGCTAATAGCCACTTATCAATGAGTACATACCATGTATGTCTTTCTGTGATTGGGTTAGCTCACTCAGGATGATATTTTCCAGTTCCAACCATTTGCCTACGAATTTCATAAAGTCATTGTTTTTGATAGCTGAGTAATATTCCATTGTGTAGATGTACCACATTTTCTGTATCCATTCCTCTGTTAAAGGGCATCTGGGTTCTTTCCAGCTTCTGGCTATTATAAATAAGGCTGCGATAAACATAGTGGAGCACGTGTCTTTTTTATATGTTGGGGCATCTTTTCGGTATATGCCCAGGAGAGGTATAGCTGGATCCTCAGGCAGTTCAATGTCCAATTTTCTGAGGAACCTCCAGACTGATTTCCAGAATGGTTGTAGCAGTCTGCAACCCCACCAACAATGGAGGAGTGTTCCCTTTCTCCACATCCTCGCCAGCATTTGCTGTCACCTGAGTTTTGATCTTAGCCATTCTCACTGGTGTGAGGTGAAATCTCAGGGTTGTTTTGATTTGCATTTCCCTTATGACTAACGATGTTGAACATTTCTTTAGGTGTTTCTCGGCCATTCGGTATTCCTCAGCTGTGAATTCTTTGTTTAGCTCTGAACCCCATTTTTTAATAGGGTTATTTGTCTCCCTGCGGTCTAACTTCTTGAGTTCTTTGTATATTTTGGATATAAGCCCTCTATCTGTTGTAGGATTGGTAAAGATCTTTTCCCAATCTGTTGGTTGTCGTTTTGTCCTAACCACAATGTCCTTTGCCTTACAGAAGCTTTGCAGTTTTATGAGATCCCATTTGTCGATTCTTGATCTTAGAGCATAAGCCATTGGTGTTTTGTTCAGGAAATTTTTTCCAGTGCCCATGTGTTCCAAATGCTTCCCTAGTTTTTCTTCTATTAGTTTGAGTGTATCTGGTTTGATGTGGAGGTCCTTGATCCACTTGGACTTAAGCTTTGTACAGGGTGATAAGCATGGATCGATCTGCATTCTTCTACATGTTGACCTCCAGTTGAACCAGCACCATTTGCTGAAAATGCTATCTTTTTTCCATTGGATGGTTTTGGCTCCTTTGTCAAAAAAAAATCAAGTGCCCATAGGTGTGTGGGTTCATTTCTGGGTCTTCAATTCTGTTCCATTGGTCTATCTGTCTGTCTCTGTACCAATACCATGCAGTTTTATCACTATTGCTCTGTAATACTGCTTGAGTTCTGGGATAGTGATTCCCCCTGAAGTCCTTTTATTGTTGAGGATAGTTTTAGCTATCCTGGGTTTTTTGTTATTCCAGATGAATTTGCAAATTGTTCTGTCTAACTTTTTGAAGAATTGGATTGGTATTTTGATGGGGATTGCATTGAATCTGTAGATCGCTTTTGGTAGAATGGCCATTTTTACTATATTAATCCTGCCAATCCATGAGCATGGGAGATCTTTCCATCTTCTGAGATCTTCTTCAATTTCTTTCTTCAGAGTCTTGAAGTTCTTATTGTACAGATCTTTCCCTTGCTTGGTTAAAGTCACACCGAGGTACTTTATATTATTTGGATCTATTATGAAGGGTGTCATTTCCCTAATTTCTTTCTCGGCCTCTAACATACCAATTTTGAAGGAACCTTCTGGTGCCAATTCAAGCTTTACCGTTGTATAGACAAATCCCCAGTCCATTACTTCTCCATCTCACCCTATACGCAGAGGGAGAATTTTATACTCTCCTCCAAATTTCACAGAGGGATCACTGACCATAGCTAAGGTCGGAATTATTCTGACAACCTCGGGGGGCTTCTAGGAGTTGGGCCTCAGGAGGCATGGGTCACCGTCTGTATCTATCTTAGCAGATATCCACCCAGCTAACAGATAGCATCCAGGAATCAATCCTGGCAAAATTACCTGGTGCTCAGCAAACTTCCCTGCCCTCAGATGGCCCTCACAGAACCTGTGCAATGAGTGAAAAGCCAGCTTTTTCTGGCTGTTGCCTGACCCCCTACTTTTCCAGCCTCTAGACCAACAACATTCCAACCTTCCTGGACCTTGAAAACTTCATCCCATTTCAGCAGGAAGTAGCTAGAAAAGAGAATACACAACCCCTTTATCACTAACCAAAGTTTAGAATGTCTGTCCCCCAAGAAATTCCTTTTCCCAAAGACCTCAAATTTAGACAAAAGCCCCTACTCCCTGAGGGGTTTGAAGGAAGTTCCTACTTGATAAAAAGGGTGTCATTCTCCTTATCACTGGCAAGAGAAACTTGTGGCCCTTCCATTAACTGTTGTGCCTACTTATTTGTGGAGGCAATGCTACCATCTAAGCTCCCTCAGTCCCTGCTCACAAGCTCCCTTTGCCTCAGTCCCATTTAACCCTGAAAACCTTTCCCCAGTTGCTTCTCCTTCCTTTCCCAGGAGACAGTCTGGGCAGTTTGGGACAAGCTTCTTTCTTTTTAGCTCAGCTATTTTGGTTTCTTTACTGTGCCATTTTCATTCACTGACCTTCTGATCTTTCATGTACACTTGAGAGTTTGTCTCCTACAGCTCTACAGAGAAGGAAGTGATTAGAAGCATCTGAAAGACTGTGTTTTATCCCAACTAAAAGAAATATTTGAGGCAGTTTTTTATTTTCATTTACAAAATAATCAGTTTTAAATCTCATTTTGTAAAGCCCACCCAACTCCATTTTTGAGAAGATCCATTTTATGTGAGGCCTAACTAGGGGCAACACTCCAATTCCAGAAAGAAAAGCACAGCGTTCACTTGAGCAAAAATCCTGTGGCAACACTCCAATTCCAGAAAGAAAAGCACAGCGTTCACTTGAGCAAACATCCTGTGGCAACCCCCTCTTAGCAATAACAACTAGTCAGGCTACAGCAGCAGAATCAAGGTACACATAGATAACCTAAGACGTCCTGCAGAAAGTAGATACCATAGCCATCCTGTGTGTCAGGTGGTTTTGCCGCTGTGTTTGGTTTCTGCAGATTATGCCAGAAATGCAGTTTTTAAAATAGTAACTTGCTGACCCATATGGAAACTCCTCAAGCTTTCTGTAACCACAATAAATATCGCAAACCCCTAGACTTGAGGGTCTCACTTCTGACCCATTGAGTCAGGGACAGTGAGATAGTCCTTGCTCATGAGGTCATAATAAAGAACCTTTTCATCAGAATTGGATCCTCATTGGTCTTGGAGTCCCTATGACTTGGGTATAACAATTTATTTCGGTTTTTAATCTTGTCTAATGTACCTGATTATGAAAAGTTTATACGCAAGTTTACAGTTGTAGGTTTTTTTGGTTTGCTTTTTGCTTGTTTGTTTGTTTGTTTGTTTTGAGACAGAGTTTCTCTGGAACTCACTTTGTAAACCAGGCTGGACTCAAACTCATAGAGATCCACCTGTTTCTGCCTCCCAGTGCTGGGGCTAAAAGCATGTGCCCACCACATCCAACAGTCACTTTCCTCTTCTCAAAACCTCAAGTTAACATGTTTTTACATGATAATTTCCAAACTTGCAGATTGGTCCACGTTGATTTTCACACCAGGGTGGTTGCTTTGAGGTGCTTCCTTTAGGAGGTGCTGTAACCTCATCAAGTGTCCTCAAAGTGTATTTTCATGAATTGCTTCTGAGAAGGCCTTAGAGCAGCATTTCCCAAGCTGTGGGGTGCCTCTATCTCCAAAATTATTTACATACAATTCATAACAACAATGAAATTACAGCTATGAAGTAGAAAGAAATATAATTCTATGTCTGGGGGACACCACAACATGAGGAACTGTACTGAAGGGTGTTAGGAAAGTTGAGAACTACTACACCAGATGGAGAGGCCACCATAAGGTTAGCTCAAAAAAGAACTGCTGAATTTGGAGTGTTTGGTATACTCTTTCAGAATTCTTGTGCTCTCTTTCAGGGTTTTTGAGTTTGTTATTTTTTTGGCCTAAATCTCCATGTCTTTGAGCCTAGTTCCCAGTTGCCTGGAGCAGCAGTAAACGTCAAGTGCACACTTTTACTCCTGGACCCACCATCGTGATGGAGTGAGGGTTAAACTCTACTACACTGGATAACTAATGTTATTCCGCTTTCTTACCCCAATGTGCCCCATGCTGTAGAAGATCAGAGCCTTGTCACTGGCACAAGGTCTATCACACTGCACACACTTACTCATCAGGGTCCTCTGCAATGCCCTCGAGCTATTTCTAACCTCCGGTGAGTTACCCCAGCCCCAGGGCAAGTGGCTGCCACAGAAGTCCTCTCCAGATTTTGTGCACTGAATGGAATGGTCGGTGCACAGCAATATCAGCAATACTGGTGATCTTAACAAGAATAGCAATACAGGTAGCTACTTGGTAGTTTCTTGTCCTTTTATGAGCCAAGGAAAGGAGACGAGACCTTAATAAAGCAGTATCTCGCTGTGACTATCATGTGCTCTGTGCCCAGAGCCTCCATTCATCACTGGTATCAGGAGGAGCCATACAAACCTCTGCAACTCACAAATCCAGAGTCAACAGCAGAGTCTGTGGCACAGCCAGGGAGACATGAGGATACAGCTGAGCCACCCTTGACCCGCTCTGGCATCCGGGAAAGATATGACCTGGGACTGTAACCTGTCCTGAGGGATAACTCTTGAATTCAATTTTAAAAACGATTAAATAAAGTATAAGGTCTGTTTAAACATTTCCCAGAACCAACAGCACCTAAGGAATTGAGCCCTTCCCAAGACTTCCCTTATTTTTCTTTATTTCTTTATTTCTTTATCTTTTTGAGTCTGACTACTGTCCACCGGATCTGAAAGTACCTGAAATTCTTCTTGGAATAAATGGCCCAAAAGGGCTGTGTGGGCCCAGGACTCCCCACGCCAAATCCACGCCATTGCCTATGATTCTCTGCGTCTGTCTCCCTAGGGGCAGGCACCAGCCTTCTTCAAGGCTGGCTTCAGAAGGAGAAAAGCCCTCCCGACCCCCAATGCTCTATGCTTCTTCATAGAAGTACCCCAACTTATAATTATGTGTGTACAGATGTGTATGCTGATTTTACCATTACATTGATCTTGCCCAACTGTCTGAAACCAAGTCTGATCTTGCAAGCATAGAACAAACCTTGTGAATATTTGCATACAAAGGAATGTGAACAAATGAGTTCCAATCACTTCTGGGTGCCACATTTTACGAGAGGAGTTAAACTATCAAACATCTGGAGATAGGGCCAGGATTGTGAATAATCTGGAGACTTCACCATGTGAGAAAAAATTAAAAGAACAGAAGCCAGAGACAAAGATGAACACATAAGAGAGGACTTCGCTGACCGTTTCCTGAAGCCACATAGGAGAAGGATTTTTTTTTTTACCTTCCCAATCCATATATATAATTTTTTTATTAATTATTTGGGAATCTCACATCATGAACCCCATATTACTCACCTCCTAGTCCTCCTATGTTCACCCCTCCCCCATGAGTTCCTCACCAAAAAGAGGGGAGCTCCATTTATGTGTTGTACATAAACTCACTGGAGCTTGGTCAAACTCCTAGTGGCCAGGCCCCCAAGGGAAGATGAGGTTTTTCTCTACCTACACCCCACCAGGAACCACAACTGAAGAGAGCCTTGCCCAGCAAGGGGAGGTCCAACTTAGCATGGCCCACGAACAGGCAGTAGCCAAGACCATGAACTTCAGTGCTAACACAAGCATAAACATCAACATGTCTCCTAGCTGCATCAGGACCATTGACCCACTCATCATCCTCAGCTCATTCATGGACCCCGAGCTTCAGCATGGCCTCGTGTAGTAATACATGCCACTTACATCCAGATGGCCCACCAAGGCAGCAAAGCCAAGACTTCAGTCAGTGGCACAGACTACATATGACCACATGGATCTCAGGTTTCATCTTAGTGTAGACCAACAGCATGAACCATGGACATCAACAGTGACATTCAGTGGCATCACAGACAAAAGAGCATAAAGGTATAGGAGAATGATAAAAATACCTCTGGCCTAAAGAAAGGGCTGAGTCAAACCTTAACCATGCTTGATGCCTGCCCAGAGCCCCCCCACCCTTGGGCTTGAGGAGACTGTCCTTGTTGTTTTCTTGACTCCTTGTGTCAGACAGCCCAGGGGCCTTTGAACACACCACCTTTCACAACCATTGCAGGCACACAGCTCATCTCTACCTCCTCCCTCCCTGTTCCTGCTTCAGAGAGAGACAGATGGCTCCCCAAAAGGAAAAACCAGCCCGACCAATGCAGACTACTAATTCCTTAAGCCTCTTGATTGCCAATGAAGGGCTTCATAATTATATTGCATAGA
>NC_046156.1:120990723-121000779 GCF_011064425.1 Rattus rattus | reverse complement strand
GGGATACAGATCTGAAAGAAGAAGTCAAAATATCACTATTTGCAGATGATATGATAGTATATTTAAGTGATCCCAAAAGTTCCACAGAGAACTACTAAAGCAGATAAACAACTTCAGCAAAGTGGCTGGGTATAAAATTAACTCAAATAAATCAGTAGCCTTCCTCTACACAAAAGAGAAACAAGCCAAGAAAGAAATTAGGGAAACGACACCCTTCATAATAGTCCCAAATAATATAAAGTACCTCGGTGTGATTTTACGAAGCAAGTAAAAGATCTGTACAATAAGAACTTCAAGACTCTGAAGAAAGAAATTGAAGAAGACCTCAGAAGATGTAAAGATCTCCCATGCTCATGGATTGGCAGGATTAATATAGTAAAAATGGCCATTTTACCAAAAGCGGTCTACAGATTCAATGCAATTCCCATCAAAATACCAATCCAATTCTTCAAAGAGTTAGACAGAACAATTTGCAAATTCATCTGGAATAACAAAAAACCCAGGATAGCTAAAACTATCCTCAACAATAAAAGGACTTCAGAGGGGAATCACTATCCCTGAACTCAAGCAGTATTCCAGAGCAATAGTGATAAAAACTGCATGGTATTGGTACAGAGACAGACAGATAGATAAATGGAACAGAATTGAAGACCCAGAAATGAACCCACACACCTATGGGCACTTGATTTTTGACAAAGGAGCCAAAACCATCCAATGGAAAAAAGATAGCATTTTCAGCAAATGGTGCTGGTTCAACTGGAGGTCAACATATAGAAGAATGCAGATCGATCCATGCTTATCCCCCTGTACAAAGCTTAAGTCCAAGTGCATAAAGGACCTCCACATCAAACCAGATACACTCAAACTAATAGAAGAAAACCTAGGGCAGCATCTCAAACACATGGACACTGGAAAAAATTTCCTGAACAAAACACCAATGGCTTATGCTCTAAGATCAAGAATCGACAAATGGGATCTCATAAAACTGCAAAGCTTCTGTAAGGCAAAAGACACAGTGGTTAGGACAAAACGGCAACCAATAGATTGGGAAAAGATCTTTACCAATCCTACAACAGATAGAGGCCTTATATCTGAAATATACAAAGAACTCAAGAAGTTAGACCGCAGGAGACAAATAACCCTATTAAAAATTGGGGTTCAGAGCTAAACAAAGAATTCACATCTGAGGAATGCCGAGTGGCTGAGAAACACCTAAAGAAATGTTCAACATCTTTAGTCATAAGGGAAATGCAAATCCAAACAACCCTGAGATTTCACCTCACACCAGTGAGAATGGCTAAGATCAAAAACTCAGGTGACAGCAGATGCTGGCATGAATGTGGAGAAAGAGGAACACTCCTCCATTGTTGGTGGGATTGTAGACTGGTACAACCATTCTGGAAATCAGTCTGGAAGTTCCTCAAAAAATTGGACATTGATCTACCTGAGGATCCAGCTATACCTCTCTTGGGCATATACCCAAAAGATGCCCCAAATATAAATAGACACGTGCTCCACTATGTTCATAGCAGCCTTATTTATAATAGCCAGAAGCTGGAAAGAGCCAGATGCCCTTCAACAGAGGAATGGATACAGAAAATATGGTACATCTACACAATGGACTACTATCAAAAACAATGACTTTATGAAATTCGTAGGCAAATGGTTGGAACTGGAAAATATCATCCTGAGTGAGCTAACCCAATCACAGAAAGACATACATGGTATGCACTCATTGATAAGTGGCTATTAGCCCAAATGCTTGAATTACCCTAGATGCCTAGAACAAATGAAACTCAAGACGGATGATCAAAATGTGAATGCTTCACTCCTTCTTTAAAAGGGGAACAAGAATACCCTTGGCAGGGAATAGAGAGGCAAAGATTAAAACAGAGGCAGAAGGAACACCCATTCAGAGCCTGCCCCACATGTGGCCCATACATATACAGCCATCCAATTAGACAAGATGGATGAAGCCAAGAAGTGCAGGCCGACAGGAGCCGGATGTAGATCTCTCCTGAGAGACACAGCCAGAATACCGCAAATACAGAGGCAAACGCCAGCAGCAAACTACTGAACTGAGAATAGGAACCCCGTTGAAGGAATCAGAGAAAGAACTGGAAGATCTTGAAGGGTCTCGAGACCCCATATGTACAACAATGCCAAGCAAGCAGAGCTTCCAGGAACTAAGCCACTACCTAAAGACTATACATGGACTGACCCTGAACTCTGACCTCATAGATAGCAATGAATATCCGAGTAAGATCACCAGTGGAAGGGGAAGCCCTGGTCCTGCTAAGACTGAACCCCCAGTGAACGGGTTTGTTGGGGGGAGGGTGGCAATGGGGGGAGGATGGGAAGGGGAACACCCATAAAGAAGGGGAGGGGGAGGGATTTCAGGGATGTTTGCCCGGAAATTGGGAAAGGGAATAACACTCGAAATGCAAATAAGAAATACTCAAGTTAATAATAATAAAAAAAGAAGTACACAGAGCATATAATACAGTGTTTCTGAGACTGATGTTACTCATAATTTGTTGCATCAGTGCATGGGGAAGCTCAGGTCTCTAATCCCAGCACTGCAGAGTATAAAACAGAGCAATCTTTATTACTTAGGGGCCAAAATCATCTACATCAAGAGTTGTAGTATAACAAAAAAATTAGGTTTCTGTAAATTCATCGCCCAGCTGTGTGGGCACTCCTGAGACTGCAGGGCAGGAGAGACCACCAGTCCTGCCCACTCATGCCCACATCCCTTGCCCAAGAGGAAACTGTATAGGGATTCAAAAAGTTCATTTATTGAGTTTTCTACTCTCCCATGGTCATTGGTTTCTCCCTGAAGACCAGCCCAGGCTCTGCTGCAAAGTGAGCATAGTACAAGGGTCCTTCAGCATTTCTGAACAAAACAGGAAGCTTATTATCAACATTCCAGGGAATATGAAGAACCCCTGGGTTGTTATGTCTACACAAAGATGGATAAGGCAACTTGTATTTGGAAAGATATGATAATTGAACCAGGATCAGCTGACTCAGTGTCCAGAACATGTATGAGATGTTACCAGACTGATAGTGTAAGTCATTCAGGCTGCAACCCCAGCACAGATAATGAACTACCTGTCAAATCAAAAACCAAGGAGTATTTGATCATAGTCCATGGTGTTGGAGTGTAGTGCCAGGAAAATGTTAGTCATCTCCTAAAGCACAGACAGAAGCTAATCTGAAACAAGTTAAATCAGGGTCTTTATTCTATTCTAGCTAGCTCAGGCCCCTCCAAAACACCACCTTTACCGGCACAGAATGATTAAATCAAATTTCATATCAGGGCCTACAGGAGGACTCCTTTTCTGATGTCATTGGTAACCTTGCCAATTCCTTGTTGATCTGCATTCATCAGTACAGTATCAGACTTTGACACACTTTTTGCCTTTTCGAGAAGGCTGAAGTTTTCTCTCTGTATTGTTTCTAGATTAAAAAAAAATGTTTCTAGACCTCGCTGATCCCGGCCCAAAAGTCCCTGCTCCCAAAACCCGTGGGAAAGAGAGCTCATCACCAAGACCTGTGGGCACTCCATAAACTGCAGGGCAGGAGAGACCACCACTTCTGCCCACCTTTGCCCACATCCCTGAGGAAATGGTATAGGACCTCTGGGGATAGGAAGATAGGGGCACTCAAGCTGCAGGAACCCTGAGGTCCAGACTGCGCCCGGATCTGAAGGGACTGGGTCAAACATCTTCATGCACCGAAATCCCATGGGAGGGAGAGCTAGACCTTCAGATGGGCAGACACACCTGGGAAACTAGAGGAGAATACTCTCTGCCCACATTTCTGACTCTAGAGGAAAACACCTAGTGCCATCTGGGCCCCATGTGCACAGGGACCGTGGAGAAGGAGGGGCAGGTCTTCTCACTGCTGCCCTCATGGAGAACTGAAATCCAGCCCCAAGGAGTGACTTCAGACCTGAGATCAGAGGTAAGACCAACATTTCTGCTCCAAGTGACCAGCCTGGTGGACTCAGGACACATGCCCACAGGAATACCTGAAAGCTAGTAGACAGGAATGACTACACGCCTGAAAGCAGAACACTCTGTTCCCATAACTGGCTGAGAGAAAACAGGAAAACAAGTCTCCAGCACTGCTGACACACAGGCCTATAGGACAGTGAAGCCACTGCCAGAAATAGCAGAACAAGAGATAGAAGAGAGAATCTCAGGAGCAGAAGATTCCATAGATATCATCGACACAACTGTCAAAGATAATGGAAAATGGAAAAAGCTACTGGCCCAAAACATAGAGGAAATTCAGGACACAATGAGAAGATCAAACCTAAGGATAAAGGTGCCCCCATCTTCCTGTTCTCAGAGGCTCTATACAGTTTCCTCTTGGGCAAGGGATGTGGGCATGAGTGGGCAGTACTGGTGGTCTCTCCTGCCCTGCAGTCTCAGGAGTGCCCACACAGCTGGGCGATGAGTTCTCTCTCCCATGGGGTTTGGCAGCAGGGGGCTGTGGGCCGGGATCAGCGAAGTTCGGGTGCCAGCTACTCAGGTGGTTTTTAAACAGAACTGAAAGGCTGTGGTATCACTAGTTGCAGAAGGCCCATGTGGAAAAATCCCTGACTAACAATCTTCACTATCATGCAGGCCCAGATCCACTACTTTGAGTTAAGCCACCCCAACATCTACTTCATCTATGAGCTGCTTAAGTGCAAAGAAGAGCCAGTCATGCAAAACTGGATGTCTTTACTGCCTAGGGCTGTTCCTATAACTGCCGCTGCTCCTTACAATGGAAAAATTGCAACTGCACGCAACATTTCTTGTCCTGCTGGGAGACAGAGAGAGCACAGGGCACTGGTGCTGTGTGCAGGATACAAGCACAAGCCTTGAGCCTAATGAATCCCCCACCCCTGAGAGCCTCAGGTAGGGCAGAGAGGTGTGCAGCACTTGTAGCTGGCAGAGAACCTGCCCCCCAAATTGCCTGCCTAGACACAGGATTTCCTTGATACTGGGCTACTGCAGAGTATCTGAGAAGAGTCTCAGCAATGTTCCAATATGTTGGGTGTTTTAGAAAACTTGAAAAAGACCAACAACTCATTGCTATGAATATTTGCATGTAAAGAAGTTTAATATAGGTAGAGATAGATGCATACTTACTGTGTGACACACTTCCCCGATGACAAAGGACAAATGAATGTGGGATGGAGAGGTGTAAAAGATGGAGGAACAGAGTAGTAAGTGCATGGTGAAGAGAGGCACAACTGAAGATGAGATGTGTGACAGTTGTAAGAGAAAGGTGCCTGTGGTGGGTGGGGAACATGTCATTGCTGAATAAGGCCATTAGGGTGGTGGATAGCGGCTTGTAGTTTGTCCAGACTCAGCCCCCAAACATGCTGCCCAGCTACAGAATCACTCAGGCTTTGAGCAATGACAGGATGTCCAATATGAATCAATTTAATTTTCTGAATTTTTTGACCTCCTCAAATGACCGCTATGGTCTCTGTGATGCCCTTGGAAGCCATGCTGATACATGTGGTCAGCTGCTGCAGGCCATGACAAAGTCGGAGTTTCTTGTGGATGTCCGTGGTCTCAGAAGTCATTGGAAGTCATCTAAATGTCCAAGGACCACTTTATTCTCAGAAGTCAAATGGATATCTGTGGTATTTTGAAGAAGTTTGGTCCATGTAAAATGACACAATTAGGAAGTGTGAACTTTTTGGAGGAAGTGTGTCACTGGGTAGGTGGCCTTTGAGGGAGGATTATTGGGTTGGAGGGTTGGAGATTTATCACAACACCTAGTGCTCAAGCTCTGCCCAGTCAGGAAAAGAGCCTCCTCATGATTGCCTTCAGAACTGAATGTCATCCTGACAACCTTTGTATCAAGATATAGAATTCTCATCTCTTGGGCAGTGTTTAAAACTTAGTAAAGCTTGCTTTTAAATTTGGCCTAAAATGGTTCATTTGTTTTGCTCTGGTGAATGTCAGGATTAACAAAATGTATTCCTGTGTGTGGGGTTTGTTGTTTCATACTCTCAAGCCAGGCTCAGTATCTGTCTCTCTTCCTGATGCCTGTTCTGGATGTGGAATGCTCAGCTACATCTCCAGTACTCTGTCTGCTTGCTTGCCACCCTGCTACCTGCCATGATACAAATATGTTGCTGTAATAATAAATTAAATTGTTTCTTTTGCCCTGCATGAGATCCGGCACAGTAGTGCCCCAAGATATCTGGTAGATGTCTTCATCTCCATCAGCAAATCGTCTCACCTGCTTTGCTGTACCCCATATCACACTGCTGATGGCTATTCTCTGAGCCTGGCAACAAACTCTCTACCCACCTAGTTCCCAAGGCAGGTTGCCACCATGCCAGACATACATACCCAAATTCCCTGTTGGCCCAGTGTCTCCAGCCACCACATAATCTCTTGAATTCAATTAAATTGCCATATGAAAGAACATACAACACAATAACTTCTGATTCAATTGATAATATATAATTGCCCACCTACACATACAAACCCCTGTATACATCCATCCCTTAAAAACATTCATAACAACTTGTAAATGTATAGAGAGGAACTTAACATTCACCTCCACGATCTCTTGGCTGCTTCTCCCCTGGTTCCAGTCTCCTCTTCCTCTCTAAAACTTTTCTCCTGCCGATCCTTCTTTCTTGAACAATGATAGGCCTCATTCTCTCTTGTACCTGCCTCCACCTATATAGTGACATCGGCCTACATTTCACCCTTTTTGTCTAATAAAATTGGGCTGAGTCCCAAGGCTCTCAGTCACACACTTCTTCCTATATAAAGTTATAAGAAGTTGT
This sequence comes from Rattus rattus, assembly GCF_011064425.1. NCBI lineage: Eukaryota > Metazoa > Chordata > Mammalia > Rodentia > Muridae > Rattus > Rattus rattus. The sequence goes on along the minus strand of NC_046156.1, from coordinate 120,993,965 downwards.
GTACCAGCAAAACCATTCAGGTACTAAAGTTCCTGACAGTTATCAGAGGCAGTTTGTTTAGAGAAAGCCATGCTTACCACTGACAATTTTCTCATTTCTGGGTCCAAGAGGATGTAGGTCTTATAGGCTTCAAAGAATTCTTTTTAGATATACTCTAGGGCTCTCATTATTTCACCTGGTTACCTTAGATAAATTTATAGACAAATTTGATAGAAAATTCTCTGAGGCTCACCCAACAGAATCTGGTGGTAGACACATATCCTCTCCCGAACTTCAACAGCCTTAAAATCTCAGTTAGGGGGTTGCAGACTGGTACAACCATTCTGGAAATCAGTCTGGAGGTTCCTCAGAAAATTGGACATTGAACTGCCTGAGGATCCAGCTATACCTCTCTTGGGCATAAACCCAAAAGATGCCCCAACATATAAAAAAGACACGTGCTCCACTATGTTCATCGCAGCCTTATTTATAATAGCCAGAAGCTGGAAAGAACCCAGATGCCCTTCAACAGAGGAATGGATACAGAAAATGTGGTACATCTACACAATGGAATATTACTCAGCTATCAAAAACAATGACTTTATGAAATTCGTAGGCAAATGGTTGGAACTGGAAAATATCATCCTGAGTGAGCTAACCCAATCACAGAAAGACATACATGGTATGCACTCATTGATAAGTGGCTATTAGCCCAAATGCTTGAATTACCCTAGATGCACAGAACACATGAAACTCAAGACGGATGATCAAAATGTGAATGCTTCACTCCTTCTTTAAAAGGGGAACAAGAATACCCTTGGCAGGGAAGAGAGAGGCAAAGATTAAAACAGAGACTGAAGGAACACCCATTCAGAGCCTGCCCCACATGTGGCCCATACATATACAGCCACCCAATTAGACAAGATGGAAGAAGCAAAGAAGTGCAGGCTGACAGGAGCAGGATGTAGATCTCTCCCGAGAGACACAGCCAGAATACAGCAAACACAGAGGCGTATGCCAGCAGTAAACCACTGAACTGAGAATAGGACCCCCGTTGAAGGAATCAGAGAAAGAACTGGAAGAGCTTGAAGGGGCCTGTGACCCCATATGTACAACAATGCCAAGCAACCAGAGCTTCCAGGACTAAGCCACTACCTAAAGACTATACATGGACTGACCCTGGACTCTGACCTCATAGGTAGCAATGAATATCCTAGTAAGAGCACCAGTGGAAGGGGGAAGCCCTGGGTCCTGCTAAGACTGAACCCCAGTGAACTAGATTGTTGGGGGAGGGCGGCAATGGGGGGGGTGGGTAGGGGAACACCCATAAAGAAGGGGAGGGGGAGGGATTAGGGGGATGTTTGCCCAGAAACCGGGAAAAGGAATAACACTCGAAATGTATATAAGAAATATTCAAGTTAATAAAAAAAGTCAATAAAATTAATTGACCACATAAACAAACTGAAAGAAAACAAAGCAAACAAACAAAATGCAAAAAACAGGATCGTTAAACTGGGTCAAGACAAGGTCATTAAGAAGCAACCCCTTAATGATAAAAGTTCTCCAGAGATTGCCGCACAGATGATATGCCTAAATATAATAATGGTAATATAGAAGAAGGCCATGTCAACATCAACTTAATGGGGAGAAACTCAAAGCCACTGTACAAAAGCAAAGGCAAGTAGTGGTTTCTCATTCTCTTAAATCTACTCAGTACAGCAAATGAAGTCTTAATTAGAACAATAAGGCAAGTGGCAAATAACAGGATACATACAGTAAAGTTGAAAGAATTTTTATTTGCAGAGAGAATATACACCAGAATTAGGTGAAAAACTTTACATGTCACTTAATACACATAAGTTAGGTCATCTATTCTGCTCAGTCCAATGCAGACAAGTTTCTCCAAAGAAAGTAGGTTGGGTTGTGCGTCAGGCCAGTTGAATCCCAGTTTCCAAGACATCAGACAAGAATCAAACACCATCAACAGGGTAATTGTCAGGTAGAGTGTCCATGACCCTAGAGCTGCTCTTTGCCCACACACCATTTTGAGATATTACAGCCGTTTTAAATCCTGAGCCACCAGGCTGCCTTTCCCCAGATTCACTGTAAATGCTCCAGCAATACTGTAGTCTAAACAGAAGTCATTTGTAAAAACACTGGTTGCTGCTGTTGGAAGACAGGTGTAGGTCATAGCCGTTAAGCTCCTAAAATGTCTTTCAGCATTCAGTGAGGGCTCCAAGCCAGGACGCTGTATGGAAGACAGGGAGTAAAATGCTTCCTCCACCAAGTGGGGATGTGACTCCACCATTGACTTCCACCCCACGGTATCAGAGACTTCAGAAGCATGAAGTATAATGAAATCCATGGCCCTAGTCTTCAGGTGCTCTGTGTTGTGGAGGTCAGCCAGGATGAGAGTGTGTGCAGCATTTTTCACAGAGAGGTTCCTGCACAGGGCATCCTCACACATGCCCTTCAAGCCCTGCAGGTCATACTTGTCAGCAGCTGCCAACAAATCAGTGGCCATTGAGCGGCTGTGGAGGTGTGGTGCCTTCCCTGTATAAATGAAGGCCATCATTTCCTTAAAGACTTGCAGATGAATGTCATGGATCTCAATGCGGTTTGTTAGGCTCTCCAGCATTTCATGTTCAAACATGGCTCTGAAAACTGGAGAGCAAGCTGCTAGGATGGCCTTGTGAGATCTGAATTCCTGGCCAGCTACCACCAGGCTGCAGTCTGTGAAGAGGGAATTTTCCCACAGCTCTCCTATGTCGTTGACCAACATCTGCCTTGGATCCTTGATTGCAGGTCTCATGTTCTCTCCAGGAGTGCTAAAGGAGCGTTCTACTATGCTCACCTTGCAGCACAAGGTGAACTGGTCCTCAGGGAGAAGCCGATGCCTATGGTAGAGGAGGAAATCTCGAAGGATGAACTTTTTGTATCCCCAGTATTGATTTGGCAGAAACCTTAAAACATTTGACATTTTTGTAATAAGATATTTCTCTCCTTGGGCGTTTATGATCCAGAACTGTACCTTTGCCCAAACTGGGCTCTTTGGACAACTGAGCAAACCCAGGTAAACTGAAAGGTAATCTTTACTTTCGTCATCAACACCGTTTGGGAATATCCTCAAACACCATTGCATTTCTTTACTGGCCTCTAATGAGAACCTTGGGCTTGTGACATTTTCACGAATTCCATCCATGCAAAATGAAAAGTTGCTAATGGTCCACTCATAGCAGAACTTCTGAACACTGATATGTGTG
>NC_046156.1:120908614-120990623 GCF_011064425.1 Rattus rattus | reverse complement strand
AGCAGAAAAGTTGGTCTTACCTGTGGTCCTGAGGCTCAAGTTCGCTCACGGGGTGCTGCCCACGGGCTCTCTGTGGCAGCAGCACCAGGAAGATCTGTGCCGCCCCTTCTGGGAGCTTCAGTGCACCAGGGTTCCAGATGGCCTTTGGTGTTTTCCTCTGGTGTCCGAGATGTGTGTGCAGAGAGCAGTCTCTTCTGGTTTCCCAGGCTTGTCTGCCTCTCTGAAGGTTTAGCTCTCCCTCCCATGGGATTTGGGTGCAGAGAACTGTTTATCCAGTCTGTTTCCTTCAGGTTCCGGCAGTGTCTCAGGCAGGGGTCCTGCCGCTCCTGGGCCCTCCCCCACGGGAGCCCAGAGGCCTTATACAATTTCCTCTTGGGCCAGGGATGTGGGCAGGGGTGGGCAGTGTTGGTGGTCTCTTCCGCTCTGCAGCCTCAGGAGTGCCCACCTGACCAGGCAGTGAGGTCTCTCTCCCCCGGGGTCTGGGAGCAGAGAGCTGCTGCACGCCGGGATCCGCGGGTGTGGGACTCCCGGTAAACACAGGTCGTGCCCGGTCCTAGAGGAATTCTGCCTCCGTGTGTCCCGATTTCACCAGGCAGCTTTCTTGCAGCAGAAAGGTTGGTCTTACCTGTGGTCCCGAGGCTCAAGTTCGCCCGCGGGGTGCTGCCCACGGGCTCTCTGCGGCGGCAGCAACCAGTATGTCAATCTTCTTGTATATGTTGAGGCCTGTTTTGTGATTCATTATGTGGTGAATTTTGAAGAAGGTACCATGAGCTGCTGAGAAGAAGATATATTCTTTTGTTTTAGGATGAAATGTTGTATAAATGTCTGCTAAATCCATTTGGTTCATAACTTCTGTTAGTTTCTTTATGTCTCTGTTTAGTTTCTCTTTCCATGAACTGTCCATTGATGAGAGTGAGGTGTTAAAATCTCCCGCTAATATTGTGTGAGTTGCAATTATGCTTTGAGCTTCAGTCAAGTTTCTTCTATGAATGTAGGTGCCCTCACATTTGAGTCATAGGTATTTAGTATTGAGAGTTCATCTTGGTCAGTTTTTCCTTTGATGAATATGTGGTGTCCTTCCTTATCTTTTTTGATAAGTTTTGGTTGAAAGTCGATTTTATTCGAAACTTGAATGGCTACTCCACCATGTTTCTTTGTACCATTTGCTTGGAAATTTTTTTTCCAAACTTTTTCTCTGAGGTTCCGTCTGTCTTTTTCTCTGCGGTGTGTTTCCTGTATGCAGCAAAATGCTGTGTTCTATTTATGTATCCAGTCTGTATTTCTATGTCATTTTTATTGGGGAATCGAGTCCATTGATGTTAATAGACATTAAAGAATAGTGATGTTTCCCATTATTTTTGTTGTTAGAGGTGAAATTAGGTTTGTGTGGGGATGGTGGGGACTGAGAGAGACACAAACACAGAGAGACAGACAGAGACAAACACACACACACACACACACACACACACACACACATGTTTAACAGTCACTGTGGGTCTGTCTTATCTTCAGTGGAACAAATATGGAAACCTAGAGAAACCTGTAGAAATACAAGTTTCCAAGAATATAAAAGGGGAAATTTAGCAGAAATTGAAAATAAAATCTAAAGGGTATCTATAATTGTACCCTACAAAATAAAGAGTAACTTCTATTACTTCTTTCAGATCAACTTTAACCTCCAAACTACCTCCAGAAGACATGTCAGGGGACCTGGAATTCAAGAGCTGTGGCTACACACATAGCAGTGTTCAGAAGTTCTGCTATGAGTGGATCATTAGCAACTTTTCATTTTGCATGGATGGAATTTTGGAAAATATTACAAGCCCAGTGTTCTCATTAGAGGCCAATGCAGAAGAAATGCAATGGTGTTTGAGGATACATCCAAACGGTGTTGATGAAGAAAGCAAAGATTACCTGTCAGTTTACCTGTGGTTACTCAGTTGTCCAGAGAGTCCAGTTTGGGCAACATTCCAGTTCTGGATTATAAACGCCCAAGTAGAGAAATATCAAATTATAAAGGTCCCAAATGTTTTAAACTTTCTACCAAACCAACAATGGGGACACAAAAAGTTCATCTTTCAAGATTTCCTCCTCTTTTATAGGCACTGCCTTCTCCCTGAAGAACAGCTCACCATGTGCTGCAAGGTGTGCATAGTAGGACCCTCCTTTAGCAGGCCTGAACAGAACATGACACCTTCAATCAGGGATCCAAGAAAGACGTTGGCAGAAGACCTAGGGGAGCTGTGGGAGAATTCCTTCTTTACAGACTGCAGCCTAGTGGTTGCTGGCCAGGAATTCAGAGCTCACAAGGCCATCCTAGCAGCTCGCTCTCCAGTTTTCAGAGCCATGTGTGAACATGAAATGCTGGAGGGCCTAACAAACCACTTTGAGATCCACAACATTCATCTGCATGTCTTTAAGGAAATGATGGGCTTCATTTACACAGGGAAGGCACCACACCTCCAAAGCCATTCAATTGCCACTGGTTTGTTGGCAGTTGCTGACATGTATGACCTGCAGGACTTGAAGGTCATGTGTGAGGATGCCCTGTGTAGGAACCTCTCTGTGAAAAATGCTGTACCCACTTTCATCCTGGCTGACCTCCACAGAACAGAGCACCTGAATACTAAGGCCATGGATTTCATTATACTTCATGCTTCTGAATTCTCTGAGACCGTGGGGTAGAAGTCAATGGTGGAGTCACATCCCCACTTGGTAGAGGAAGCATTTTACTCCCTGTTTTCCATACAGTGTCCTCTCTTGGAGCCCTCACTTAAACACTGAAAGATATTTTAGGTGCTTGACCACTATGACCTACATCTGTCTTCCAACAGCAGCAACCAGTGTTTTTACAAATGACTTCTGTTTAGACTACAGTATTGCTGGAACATTTACACTGAATCTGGGGAAAGGCAGCCTGGTGGCTCAGGATTTAAAACAGCTGTAATATGTCAAAATGGTGTGTGGGGAAAGAGCAGCTCTAGGGTCTTGGACACTCTACCTGGCAACTACCCTGTTGATGGTGTTTGATTCTTGTCTGATGTCTTATACACTGGGATTCTACTGGCCTGAAGCACCCAACCTACTTTCTTTAGAGAAACTTGTCTGCATTGGACTGAGCAGAGTAGATGACCTAACTTATGTGTATTAAGTAACATGTAATGTTTTTCACCTAATTCTTGTTGTATTTTCTAACTGCAAATAAAAATTCTTTCAACTTTACTGTATTTATCTTGTTAATTACCAGTTGCCTTACTGTTCTAATTAAGACTTCAACTGCTGTATTGAGTAGATTTAAGAGAATGAGAAACCACTACTTGCCTTTGCTTTTGTACAGTGGCTTTGAGTTTCTCCCCATTTAAGTTGATGTTGACATGGGCTTCTTCTATATTACCATTATTATATTTAGGCATATTATCTGTGTGCCAATCTCTGGAGAACTTTTATCATTAAGGGTTGCTTCTTAATGACCTTGCCTGATCCCAGTTTAATGATCCTGTTTTTTGCATTTTGTTTGTTTGCTTTTGTTTTGCTTTGTTTTCTTTCTATTGGTTTATGTGGTCAATTAATTTTATTAATTTTTTTATATTGAAGTACCCCTACTCATCTTGTGAGAAAGCCTACTTGGCTTTTGTAAATGATATTTTTAATGTGTTATTGGAATATGTTTGCAGTTGTTTAATGATTATGTTTGCATCAGAGTCCATAAGGGAAATTGGTATGTGCTTTCTATATCAGTGTGACTGTAGTCTCTCATATAATAGATTGGGCAATACTCTTTCTGTTTTTATTTTGTGAAATAATTTGAGGAGCATAAGCAATGACTCTTCTTAGAATGGCTGGTAGATTGTTTTTTTTTTATGAAAATTATCTGGTTCTGGACATTTTTTATGGGGACACTTTTAATGGCTGCTGCTATACTTAGATGCCTTTGAATTTCTGCACACATGGTAAGAATTGAAATGGCACCTTGGGCCTTTTTTTCATGATGAGTATTTAGTGCCCGTACATAATGTGAGCCCAATTCACATTCAGGCTTTACTGCCCAGAGGGATTGACTCTACTATAACCTTACTCTTCTAGTCTTCTAAACACCCGGATGTACAGGGGAGACAGTTATCCCCTATGTATCATTGGCCAGTAATGACCTTTATAATTAGAAGTTGTAGACCCCCTTCATCCATTTTCAAAAAGACCCATAAACCCATCTGTGATGACTGTCAACAACTGCTTCAGGTTCTTTTCACAACTGAAGAAAGTAAGAGAATTGTGGGAGAAGCTTAGAAATTTGTTCTAGGGGTAATGGATTGCTCACACAGGTACAGCCTTTACTTTGACCAAACGCAACTGGGATTTTAAGGCTGTCGAAGGTAGGGAGAGGATATGTGTCTACCAGCAGATTCTGTTGGGCGAGCCTCAGAGAAGTTTCTATCAAATTTGTCTATAAATTTATCTAAGGTAATCAGGTGAAATAATGAGAGCCCTAGAGTATATCTAAAAAGGATTCTTTGAAGCCTATAAGACCTACATCCTCTTGGACCCAGAAATGAGAAAATTGTCAGTGGGAAGCACGGCTTTTTTAACCAAACTGCCTCTGATAACTATCAGGAACATCAGTGCCTGGATGGTTTTGCTGGTACACAACTTCCTATAACTTTATATAGGAAGAATTGTATGACTGAGAGCCTTGGGACTAAGCCCAATTTTATTAGACAAAAAGGGTGAAATGTAGGATGATGTCATTATGTAGGTGAAGGACAGTACAAGATAGAACGAGGCCTGTCATTGTTCAAGAAAGAAGGATGGGCACGAGACAAGTTTTAGAAAGGAGTGGGGAGTCTGGAACCAGGGGAGAAGCAGCCAAGAGATCATGGAGGTGAATGTTAAGTTCCTCTCTGTACATTTACAAGTTGTTATGAATGTTCTTAAGGGATGGATATTTACAGGGGTTTGTATGTCTAGGTGGGCAATTATATATTATCAACTGGATCAGAGGTTATTTTGCTGTGTGCTCTTTCATATGGCAATTTAATTGAATTCAAGAGATTATGTGGTGGCTGGAGACACTGGGCCACCAGGAAATTGGGGTATGTATGTCTGGAATGGTGGCAACCTGCCTTGGGAACTAGGTGGGTAGAGAGTTTGTTGCCAGGCTCAGAGAATAGACATCATCAGTGTGATATGGGGTACAGCAAAGCAGGTGAGACGATTTGCTGACTGAGATGAAGACATCTACCAGATATCTTGGGGCACTACTGTGCCGGATCTGATACAGGGTAAAAGAAACAATTTAATTTATTATTACATCAACATATTTATATCATGGAAGCTAGCAGGGTGGCAAGCAAGCAGACAGAGTACTGGAGATGTAGCTGAGCATTCCACATGCAGATCAGTAGGCATCAGGAAGAGAGACAGATACTGAGCCTGGCTTGAGATTATGAAACAACAAACCCCACACACAGGAATACATTTTGTTAATCCTGACATTTACCAGAGCAAAACAAATGAACCACTTTAGGCCAAATTTAAAAGCAAGCTTTACTAAGTTTTAAACACTGCCCAAGAGATGAGAATTCTATATCTTGATACAAAGGTTGTCAGGATGACATTCAGTTCTGCAGGCAACCATGAGGAGGCTCTTTTCCTGACTGGGCAGAGCTTGAGCACTAGGTGTTGTGATAAATCTCCAACCCTCCAAGCCCATAAGCCTCCCTCAAAGGCCACCTACCCAGTGACACAACAAGTCACACTTCCTAATGGTGTCATTTTACATGGACCAAACTTCTTCAAACTACCACAGATATCCACTTGACCTCTGACAGTAAAGTGGTTCTTGGACTTTTAGATGACTTCCAATGACATCTGAGACCATGAACATCTGCAAGAACATCTGGATTTGACATGTCCTGCAGCAGCCAACCACATATAACAGCATGGCTTCCAAGGGCATCGCAGAGACCATAATGGTCATTTGAGGAGGTCAAATTCAGAAAATTAAATTGATTCATATTGGATATCCCTTCATTGCTCAAAGCCTGGGTGATTCTGTAGATGGGCAGCATTTTTGGGGGCTGAGTCTGCACAAATTCCAAGCTGCTATACACCAAATTTATGGCCCTATTCGGCAATGACATGTTCCCCCACCCACCACAGGCACCTTTCTCTCACAACTGTCACTGCCATCACATCTTCAGTTGTGCCTCTCTTCACCATGCACTTACTGCTCTGTTCCTCCATCTTTTACACCTCTCCATCCCACATTCATTTGTCCTTTGTCATCGGGGCAGTGTGTCACACAGTAAGTATGCATCTATCTCTACCTATCTTAAACTTCTTTACATGCAAATATTCATAGCAATGAGTTGTTGGTCTTGTTCAAGTTTTCTAAAACACCCAAAGTATTGGAACATTGCTGAGACTCTTCTCAGATACTCTGCTGTAGCCCTGTGTCAAGGAAATCCTGTGTCTAGGCAGGCAATTTGGGGGGCAGGTTCTGTGCCAGCTGCAAGTGCTGCAAACTTCTCTGCCCACCTGAGGCTCTCAGGGGTGGGGGATTCATTGCGCTCAAGGCTTGGGCTTGTATCCTGCACATAGCACCAGTGCCCTGTGCTCTCTCTGTCTCCCAGCAGGACAAGAAATGCTGTGTGCAGTTGCCGCTTTTCCATTGTAAGGAGCAGCGGGCAGTTAAAGGAACAGCCCTAGGCTGTAAAGACACCCAGTTTTGCATGACTGGCTCTTCTTTGCACTTCAGCAGCTCATAGATGAAGTAGGTGTTGGGGTGGATTAACTCAAAGTAGTGGATCTGGGCCTGCATGATAGTGAAGATTGTTAGTCGAGGGATCTTTAATGGGCCTTCTGCAACTAATGATGCCACAGCCTTTCAGTTCTGTTTAAAAACCACCTGAGTAGCTGGCACCTGAACCTCATTGATCTCATCTGACAGCTCCCTGCTGCCCCATGGGAGAGAGAGCTCATTGCTCAGTCGTGTGGGCACTCCTGAGACTGCAGGGCAGGAGAGACCGCCAGTACTGCCCACCTATGCCCACATCCCTTGCCCAAAAGGAAACTGTATAGGGCCTCTGGGAACAGGAAGATGGGGGCACCTTTATCCTCAGGTTTGATCTTCTCATTGTGTCCTGGATTTCCCGTATGTTTTGGGCCAGTAGCTTTTTCCGTTTTACATTATCTTTGACAGTTGTGTCGATGATATCTATGGAATCTTCTGCTCCTGAGATTCTCTCTTCTATCTCTTGTTCTGCTATTTTTGGCAGTGGCTTGACTGTCCTATAGGCCTGTGTGTCAGGAGAGCTGTAGACCTGTTTTCCTGTTTTATTTCAGCCAATTATGGGAACAGAGTATTCTGCTTTCAGGTGTGTAGTTGTTCCTGTCTACTAGCTTTCAGGTATTCCTGTGGGCATGTGTCCTGAGTCCACCAGGCAGGTCACTTGGAGCAGAAATGTTGGTCGGTCTTACCTCTGGCCTCAGACCTGAAGTCACTCCTTGGGACTGGATTTCAGCTCTCTGTGAGGGCAGCAATGAGAAGGCCTGCCCCTCCTTCTCCATGGTCCCTGTGCACATGGGACCCAGATGGCACTAGGTGTTTTCCTCTAGAGTCAGACGTGTGGGCAGAGAGTATTCTCCTCTTGTTTCCCAAGTGTGTCTGCCCCTCTGAAGGTCTAGCTCTCCTCCCCCGGGATTTGGGTGTAGGGAGCTGTTTGACCCAGTCCCTTCAGATTCAGGCACAATCTGGACCTCAGTGTTCCTGCAGCTTGAGTGCACCTACCTTCCTATTCCAAGAGGCCCTACACCGTTTCCTCTTGGGCCAGGGATGTGGGCAAAAGTGGGCAGAAGTGGCGGTCTCTCCTGCCCTGCAGTCTCTGGAGTGCCCACAGGTTTGGGCAATGAGCTCTCTCTCCCACAGGTTTTGGGAGCAGGGACTTGTGGGCCGGGATCATCGAGGTCTAGAAGCAATTTTTTAAATCTAGAAACAATACAGAGAGAAAACTTTAGCCTTCTGGAAAAGGCAAAAAATTGTGTCAAAGTCTGACACTGGACTGATGAATGCAGATCAACAAGGAATGGGCAAGGTTACCCATTGATATCAGAAAAGGAGTCCTCCTGTAGACCCTGATATCAAATTTGATTTAATCATTTTCTGCCAGTAAATGTGGTGTGTTGGAGGGGCCTGAGCTAGGTAGAATAGAATAAAGACCCTGATTTAACTTGTTTCAGATTGACTTCTGTTTGTGTTTTAGGAGATTACTAATATTTCCCAGGCACTACACTCCAACACCATGGACTATGATCAAATACTCCTTGGTTTTTGATTTGACATGTAGTGTATTGTATGTGCTAGGGTTGCACCCTGAATGACTTACACTACAAGTCTGGTAACATCTCATACATGTTCTGGACACTGAATCAGCTGATCCTGGGTCAATTAACCTATCTTTCCAAATACAAGTTGTCTTACCCATCTTTGTATAGACATAACAACCCAGGTTGGGGCTTCATATTCCTTGGAATGTTGATAACAAGCTTCCTGTTTTGTCCAGAAATGCTGAAGGACCCTTGTACTATGCTCACTTTGCAGCAGAGCCTGGGCTAGCCTTCAGGGAGAAACCAATGACCATGGGAGAGTAGAAAACTCAATAAATGAACTTTTTGAATCCCCTCTATTGGATTTACAGAAACCTATTTTTTTTGTTATACTACAATTCTTGATTTAGATGATTTTGGCTTCCAAGTAATAAAGATTGCTCTGTCTTATATACTTCAGTGCTGGGATTAGAGACCTGAGCTCCCCCATGCACTGATTCAACAAATTATGAGTAACATCAGTTTCAGAAACACAGTATTATATGCTCTGTGTCCTTCTTGAACCACGTTTTCTTTAGAAAAGAATTTTTATTTTATTATTGGATATTTTATATATTTACTTTTCAAATTTTATCTCCTTTCTGGTTACCCCCTCTCCCATCTCCCTCCTCCTGTTTATGTGAGCATGTGCCCCCTAACACCCACCTTTCTGTCCTGCCTCAATGCCCTGGCATTATTCTACACTAGGGAATCCAGCCTTCAAAGGACCAAGGGCTTCTCCTCCCATTGTTGGCAGATAAGGCCATCCTCTGCTACATATGCTGCTAGAGCTAAAGAAATAAAGTTTCATAGTTTCATAGATATGAGAAACAAAGCTGTAAAAACAAGGTTTTGAGAAATACATCTGGTGGTCAGGATGCCTATGACAAACTTGTGACCTTTCTGAGAGATATATCTGAGGTCAGAATGCCCAGTGATATGATAAAATTTTGGTGATCAAGATTCTGATTAAGTTAATTAAGAACAATTGTTCTCGGAAAGACTCCCTACCCATTCCTGTGGTAAATTCCAAGAACAACTGCAAGATGTCATCCTGACCCTGCCTGACCACCTAGTTCACCCCCACTCTAAGGGATGCGCCAACTTAGCCCTTTCCCAGAGATTCCCCAAGGCCATGTGTGGGGCTGGATGAGGAAAGTGACCAACTGAGCCAAGAGTAGTCCCTTGAGCAGGCCAGCCAATACCTGACCAGATCCTTTGTCCTGTGTACCACCAATGAGAATAGGCCAGCTAAGCATATTGCTGAAGTCTGCCCTCTGTAAGCAATAAAAGTTGTGTGCTTTTTGGGTTCAGATTTACCTCTCCCTGCATGGATGAGCAACCCCACGTATGTGGATTAAAAACCTTATACCCTCATGCTATTACAGTGGTCACTTTGTCAACCTGTGCTCTGTGGGTGGTGCTCGTGAGGTAAGGGCACTATGGCGTCTTGCAACAGAGCTATGGGTCCCTCCGTGTGTACTCTTTGGTTAGTGGTTTAGTGCCTAGGAGCTCTGAGGGTTCTGGTTGGATGATATTGTTGTTCTACCTATGGTGTTCCAAACCCCTTCAGCTCCTTCATTCCTTTCTCTAACTCTAACATTGGGGTCCCATGGTTAGCTGCAAGCATTCCTATCTGTATCTGTAAGGCTCTGGAAGAGCGACTTAGGAGACATCAATATCAGGCTTGTGTCAGCAAGCACTTCTTGGCATCAGCAATAGTACACTGTTGTGTAAATGTCCCACAGTTTCTGTATCCTTTCCTCTGTTAAAGAACATCTAAATGCTTTCTAGCTTCTGGCTATTATATATAAGGCTGCTAGGAACATGGTGGAACATGTGTCCTTGTTATATGTTGAAGCATGCTTTGAATATTTGTCCAGGAGTGGTATAACTGGGACCTCAGGTAGTTCCATGTCCAGTTTTCACATGAACTGCCAGATTGATATCCGCAGTGATTATACCAGCTTGTAATCCCCCAATAATGGAGAAGTATTCCTCTTTCTTCACATCCTTGGCAGCATCTACTGTCACTTGAGTTTTTTATCTTAACCATTCTGAATGGTGTGAGCTGTAAACTCAAGGTTGTTTTGATTTGCATTTTCCTGATGACTAAGGATGTTGAATATTTCTTTAGGAGCTTCCTAGCCATTAGATATTCCAAAGTTTAGAATTCTTTGTTTAACTTTGTACCCCATTTTAATAGGGTTATTTGATTCTCTGGAGTTTAACTTCTTGAGTTCTTTTATATATTGGATATTAGCCCTCTATTGTATGTGAGATTCATAAAGATCTTTTCCAATCTGTTGGTTGCCATTTTTTCCTATTGACAGTGTCCTTTGCCTTACAGAAGCTTAGCAATTTTATGTGGTCCTGTTGGTCTATTGTTGATCTTAGAACATTAGTCATTGGTGTTCTGCTCATAAAATATTCCTCGGTGCCCATGTGTTTGATGTTCTTCCCCACTATCTCTTCTGTTAATTTCAGTATATCTGGTTTTATTTGGAAGTTATTGATCCTCTAGGACTTGAGCTTTGTACCAGTTTATAAGAATGGATCAATTTGCATTCCTTTACATGCTGACCTCCAGTTGAACCAGTACCATTTGTTGAAAATGCTGTCTTTTTTCCACTGGATTGTTTTAGATTTTGTCAAAGGTCAAGTGACCATAGGTATGTAGGTCCATTTCTGGGTCTTCAATTCTATTCCACTGATCTTCCTGCCTGTCTCTGTACCAATACTAATACCAATACAGTTTTTTTTTTAATCAATATTGCTCTGTAATACAGCTTAAGATCAGGGATGGTGATTCTCCCAGAAGTTCTTTTATTGTTAAGAATATTTTTTGCTATCCTGTGTTTTTTGTTATTCCAAATGAAATTGCAAATTGTCCTTTCTAACTTTATGAATAATTGAATTGAATTTTAATGGGGATTGCCTTGAATTAGCACATTGCTTTCAGCAAGATATCCATTTTTACTATATTAATCCTGCCAATCCATGAGCATGGGAGTTCTTTCCAACTTCTGAGATCTTCTTCAATTCTTTTGTTAGACAATTGAAGTTCTTGTCATACAGATCTTTCACTTTCTAGGATAGAGTCACAGCAAGGTATTTTATATTATTTGTGATTATTGTGAAGGCCTAGTTTTTTTCACAGCATGTTTATCCTTTCAGTAGAGGAAGGCTACTGATTCCTTTAAGTTAATTTTATATGCAGACACTTTGCCATAGTTGTTTATCAGGTTTAGGACTTCTCTGGTGGAATTTTTGGTGTCCCTAAAGTGTGTAATATCATCTGCAAATAGTAATATTTTGAATATTTCCTTTCCAATTTGTATTGCTTTGATGTCTTTTTGTTGACCAATTGTTCTGGCTAGGACTTCGGGTGTTATGTTGAATAGATAGGGAGAAAGTGGGCAACTTTGTCTAGTCCCTGATTTTAGTGGGATTGCTTCAAATTTCTCTCCATTTTATTTAATGTTGGCTACTGATTTGCTGTAAACTATTTTTAAAAGCATTTATAAGAGTAATAAAGGTATGAAGTGTGAAAACTTATTTCAATGCTAGGGAACTTGTCTAACATTTTGAGGCCCCTAATTCTACCTTCTGCTAAATACACAGATGCAACTTTCCTCAGTTGACTGTCTGTATATGTGGATTGATTCCAGAAAAAAAGAAAATTGCCTGGAGATCAAGCAGAGGATGCCAGAGGCACACTGAACATTTGCATTGATTGATCTCTGGGGCATTCCTTAATGGGGTCACTGAGTCAGGGTGTGGGGTACACATGACTAATCTTACTTGGGGGACAGAGATAGGATGGTAGGATGAAAGTTAGCCTGGTGTGCAGATGTTCCAACAGTAGCAAACTGAGAATGTATACGTATTAGGAGAAGAAGAGAGCATGAGAAAGATCTACTTCTGCATTTTCCAGGGGAAATAATCATATTAAACAAATTTCAGGGTGGAAAGACATGCATTGATATTTTCTTCCCTCTCTTTCTGCTGTGATGGAACTCAGTGTACAGCCCAGACTACAGGATGCCTATTCCTCTTCCTCTGTCTCTGCACTGATAGGGCCCACTTCCTGCACCACAACCATGTACATTTCATACATATAAAAATACTTTTTCATTATATATTTTTCGTTTTTCGTACCCTTTCCCAACACTCTTAATATTGTGCCTTAAGAATTAAGAAGTTAAACATTTAAACTCCACCTCAGGGGGGAGAGATAGGAACATCTCTGTCTTATTATTTTAGCCCACCTTGGTCTATAGAGTGAGGTAAAAACAGGGAAGGCTATGTAAAGATACTCAGTTGAGAGAGAGAGAGAGAGAGAGAGAGAGAGAGAGAGAGAGAGAAGAGAGAGGAGAGGAGAGGAGAGGAGAGGAGAGGAGGGGAGAGGAGAGAGGAGAGAAGAGAAGAGAAGAGAAAAGAAGAGAAGAGAAGAAGAAGAGAAGAGAAGAAAAGAGCACAAATCAACCTGAAAATGGTTTGTGGTTATGTGTGGAGTGATTAATCATTTAAGTTCACAATAGTCTTGTGATTGTCAGAGGAAATGGCTTATATACAAGAAGGTCATTGTGAACAATGATTCAAAATCCTGCCTAGAATTGATGAAAATCTCTATTTTCTCTATATGCATAAAAAGTGTAGTATTCTAAGGGACCTGCATTGGAAAATTGATGTCAGATTCTTGGGTGTTTGATAGTTGTGTTTGTCACATATATGTTGATTCTCTCTCTCCAAAACCAAAACAAATTTACAAATCCCACATGAACATTCACACCCTTAAATATAACTCCCCAAAAGATCAACTCTGAAGCTAAAGTCAGAGGTGTCCCTCTGAAAATTATATTCAAGAGGCAGAAGCAGAAGTACCTAAACTGACATGTTAGCATGGAATTCACAGTGAGTAAGGCTGCCATGGGAAACTAGTTTATTTGATCTGATGTCATTCTTCTTAAATAAATTAATATCTAAAAAACAAAACAACAAAACAAATATTAAGGAAAAGAAAAAACAAAAACAGGTTGAGCAATGATTACAACAACCATTGAGTAGGCACATCATCATGAAGGAGAATGTGCACATGATCCCTGGTAAAGTCAAGCTTTACTACACATGCTGGCCTGTCTTATGTTAACTAACAACCCAAACTAGAAGTTTCTGAATGGAGGGAACCTTAATTGAGAAAATGCCTCCAGGAAATCCTGCTGCAAGGCATTTTCTATATTGACTGATGGAGGAGGGCCCAGACCATTGAGCATGGTGTGTTCCCTGTTCTGGTAGTCTTGGGTTCCATAAGAGAGCAAGTTGAGCCTCGGGACCACAGGAAAGACCAACTTTTCTGCTCCAAGTGACCTGCCTGGTGGACTCGGGACACACAGAGGCAAAATTCCTCTGGGACCGGACACTTCCAGTTTTTAGCTGGAGCTCCAACCTCACTGATCCTGGCCCACAGCTCACTGCTCCAAACCCCTTAAAATCATGTTTGATCATGATGATGGAGGACTTCAAGAAAGACATAAAGAACTCCCTTAGAGAAACTCAGGAAAACATAAATAAACAAGTAGAAGCCTATAGAAAGGAATCACAAAAATCCCTCAAAGAATTCCAAGAAAACACAATAAAAGAGGTGAAGGAATTAAAAATGGAAATAGAAGCAATAAAGAAAGCACAAAGGGAAACAACCCTGGATATAGAAAACCAAAGGAAGAGACAAGGAGCCGTAGAAACAAGCATCACCAACAGAATACAAGAGATAGAAGAGAGAATCTCAGGAGCAGAAGATTCCATAGAAATCATCGAAACAACGGTCAAAGATAATGTAAAACGGAAAAAGCTACTGGCCCAAAGCATTCAGGAAATCCAGGACTCAATGAGAAGATCAAACCTAAGGATAATAGGTATAGAGGAGAGTGAAGACTCCAGCTCAAAGGACCAGTAAACAAAATCTTCAACAAAATCATAGAAGAAAACTACGCTCACCTAAAAAAAGAGATGCCCATAAACATACAAAAAGCCTACAGAACTCCAAATAGATTGGACCAGAAAAGAAACTCCTCCCGTCACATAATAGTCAAAACACCAAATGCACAAAACAAAGAAAGAATATGAAATATAATACAGCCACCAAACTGGATAAGATGGAAGAAGCAAAGAAGTGCAGGCCGACAGGAACCAGATGTAGATCTCTCCTGAGAGACACAGCCAGAATATGGCAAATACATAGGCGAATGCTAGCAGCAAACTACTGAACTGAGAACGGGACCCCTGTTGAAGGAATCAGAGAAAGGACTAAAAAAGCTGAAGGGGCTTGAGACCCCATGTGAACAACAATGCCAACCCACCAGAGCTTCCAGGGACTAAGACACTACCCAAAGATTGTACATGGACTGACCCTGGGCTCCAGTCTCATAGGTAGCAATGAATAGTCTAGTAGGGCCACCAGTGGAAGGGGAAGCCCTTGGTCTTGCCAAGGCTGGACCCCCAGTAAACAGGATTGTTGGGGGGAGGGTGGTAATAGGGGGAGGATGGGGAGGGGAGCACCAATATAGAAGGGGGGGGGAGGGATCAGGGGGATGTCGGAAACCGGGAAAGGGAATAACAATCGAAATGTAAATAAAAAATACCCAATTTAATAAATATGGAAAAAATGTGACCCCTTCCTGTATAAAGTTTTCTAGAGATTGGTACACAGATGATATGTATAAGTATAATAATGGTAATATAGAAAAGCCCTTGTCTGTTGGGGAGGACGGCAATGGGGGGAGGGTGGGAGGGGAACACCCAAGGAAGGGGAGGGGATGTTTGCCTGAAACCGGAAAGGGAATAATACTGAAATGTATATAAGAAATACTCAAGTTAATAAAAAAAAAAAAGAGAGAAAAGAAAAAGCCCTTGTCAACATCAACTTAAATGGAGAGAAACTCAAAGCCACTGTATGAAAATCAAACAATTCATGGTTTTTCATTCCCTTAAATATACTCAATACAACAATAGAAGTCTTAATTAGAACAAGACAACTGGCAATTAACAGAATAAATACAGTAAATTTCAAAGAATTTTTATTTGCAGATAGAAAATACACATAAATTAGGTGAAAAAAATTCCTTGTCAGTTAATACATATAAGTTAGGTCATCTATTCTGTTCAGTCCAATGCAGACAGTTTCTCCAAAGAAAGTCAGTTGGGCTGTGCTTCAGGCCAGTTGATCTCCAAGTTTCCAATACATCAGATAAGAATCCACAACACAAACAGGGTAGATGTCAGTTAGAGTGTCCAAGACCCTAGTGCTGCCCTTTCCCTACACATCATTTTGACATATTACAGCTTTATTAAACCCCAAGCCATCAGGCTGCCTTTTCCCAGATTCACTGTTAATGTTCGAGTAATACTGTAGCCTAAACAGAAGTCAATGATTAAAACACTGGTTGTTGCTGTTGGAGGACAGGTGTAGGTCATAGCTGTCAAGTTCCTAAATTATCTTTCGACGTTTGAGTGAGGGCTCCAAGAAAGGACACTGTATAGAAGCCAGGGAACGAAATGCTTCCTCCACCAAGTGGGGATGTGACTCTACCATTGACTTCCAACCCAAGGTATCAGAGACTTCAGAAGCATGAAGTATAATGAAATCCATGGCCTTAGTCTTCAGGTGCTCTGTGCTATGGAAGTCAGCCAGGATGAGAGTGGATACAGCATTCTCCACACAGAGGTTCCTGCACAGGGCATCCTCACACATGACCTTCAAGTCCTGCAGGCCATACATGTCAGCAGCTGCCAACAAACGAGTGGCCATTGAGTGGCTGTGGAGGTGTGGTGCCTTCCCTGTGTAAATGAAGCCCATCATTTCCTTAAAGACATGCAGATGAATGTCGTGGATCTCAACGCGGTTTGTTAGGTTCTCCAGCATTTCATGTTCAAACATGGCTCTGAAAACTGGAGAGCGAGCTGCTAGGATGGCCTTGTGAGCTCTGAATTCCTGGCCAGCAACCACGAGGCTGCAGTCTGTGAAGATGAAATTCTCCCACAGCTCCCCTAGGTCATCAGACAACACCTGCCTTGGATCCCTGATTGCAGGTATCATGTTATGTTCAGGCCTGCTAAAGAAGGGTCCTACTATGCTCACCTTGCAGCACAGGGTGAGCTGGTCTTCAGGGAGAAGCCAGTGCCTATGGGAGAGGAGGAAATCACGAAGGATGAAGTTTTTGAATCCCCATAGTTGGTTTGGCATAAATCTTAAAACATTTGGCATTTTTGATATTTGATGTTTCTCTCCTTGGGCATTTATGATCCAGAACTGTACCTTTGCCAACACTGGGCTATCTGGACAACTGATCAACCACAGGTAAACAGACAGATAATCTTTGCTTTCTTCATCAAAACCATTTGGGTGTATCCTCAAACACCATTCCACTTCTTCATTGGCCTCAAATGAGAACACTGGGCTTGCAATATTTTCCTGAATTCCATCCATGCAAAATGAAAAGTTGCTAATGGTCCATTCATAGCAGAAATTCTGAACACTGCTATGTGTGTAGCCACAGCTCTTGGCTTCCAGGTCCCCTGACATGTCTTCTGGAGTTAGTTTGGAGGTTAAAGTTGATCTGAAAGAAGTAACAGAAGTTCCTTTTCACTCTCTAAGATACAATTATAGATACCCTTTAGATTTTATTTTCAATTGCCCCTTTTATATTCTTGGAATCTTCCATTTCTATGCAGGTTCTGTAGTTTTCCATATTTGTTCTACCGAAGATTAAACAGACCCACTATGACTGTTAAATCTCTCTCTCTCTCTCTCTCTTTTTCTTTTTCTCTCTCTCTCTCTCTTTGTCTCTGCTGTCCTGTCCTCTCTGTGTTTCTATCTCTCTCAGTCTCCACTATCCCCAGCCACTCCTGCCATGGTTCAATATATCTATTGACTCTTAAGTCTATAGTTTTGAATATTCTATCCAACTTTGGAAGTGTTTGCAAATGTGTATACCCTATCATTTCAATCATGTTGTATTAATCAGGGTCCTATAGAAAACATAAAGAATGAATTTCTCTATATAAATAAAAAGTGGATGTGTGAGAAATATCTTTAGGCAGAAGTCAAACTAATATAAAGTTGACTAAAGTCAATACTTACTATTCCACAAGGTTTGAAGTCTCAGGCCTTCTTCAGTATTGAATAGAATCCTGCAGAAGTAGGCTCAGATGCCAGTGAAGAAATGAGCTTGCTAATAAAATGAGAGCAAGCAGGCAGACTCACAGCTTCCTTCTTCTATGTACTTATATAGGCCTGCAACAAAAGTGGGGCCCAGTTAATAGTGTGTCTTCTAGTCTTAAGATCTGGATTAGTGGTGTATGTTTTCCAGCCTCAAAACTCAGATTAAAGGTCTGTTTTTCTACTCAAAGAGTCTGCAGTTGAACTTGATCTATCTATTTCAACTTAAGCTAAAACATGTTTAAAGGCATCCTCTCTTGTTGTTTAGGTTACTAAAGTCTATAGGTTGTCTAAATAGAAAGACATCAGGTAATCCTTCACCACCAAAATGATGTTTCATGACTGTGGTATATTGGGGTGGTGGGAGGGGTGGAGTTCCTGGGTTAGAAAAGAAAATAAAGGCCCTGCTACGAGTTTTGTCAGATAGGCTCCTGTCTGTTATTTGGGGGCAGGGGTTGGTAAAGAACTCTTCGAGGATAAACTGGAATGCAGTTACATTTGGGATGTAAATAAACAAAATGAAGAATGAAGAAAAAGAAACCAGTACAGAGAGAAAAGTGATAGGAGGCAGTTTTTCCAGGAGAGTTTTTCAGAGACCAGTTGAAGAGAGAAAAATGGAGACACAGGGAAAGACAGAATGATTCAGAGAACAAAAAAGGAGTTAGAAGAGTACAACAGTTGGTGAAAGTTAGTATGAGGAAAAGCAGAGCAGCTCAGGAAAAACTGAAAAAATACAGATTGAATCAGGTAAAATGGAGAAGAGTTTTATACCACCTGACCAGACCTCAGGGAAAAAACTAGTTAGGAGTGAATTATTCAGCTCTAAGTATCACAGGTTAAATTTTTTCTAGGCCTAGAATAGATTTTAAGAATCTAGAAGCTTCCAGCTCTAGGCCTAGGTTGACAGGTAGAGGGAGAAAACCTCAGAGATGACAATAAATTCAGATAATAATCGTTATTTTTACAATAAAACACTAGAAAGTATTCAGCAGCACTAAACTAGCTGTGACAGTTGAGCTGCTCCATGAGCAGGTCAAACCCTCTGCTCTGCATTCAGCAATAGAGGATGAATGAACACAGGGAAAGGAAAGACTACTTTCCCCTCAAAGAAACCATGCCCATTTATTTATCTCTTTATGTTTTTCTCTTTTTATGTTTTTTCTGCTGATACATGGCCATTTCTGCCAATTTCAATATATAACAAACCTTTGAGTTTCCTTCAGACAGAGGTGAGGCTTCAGCACCATCTTCGTTGGGGGCAGTCTCCTGAGTGACTGCCATCTTTGTTGTGGGCAGGTAAGGTTTTCCTATGCTATTGTTTCAGCACCATCTTAGATAAGGCATCATAGGACTGGTTGTAGCTTCAGTACCATCTTAATGAGAGAGTCCCATGACCGCTACCATATTTTGGTATAGGCAGTTACTTAAACACTGCCTCCTTACATTAGAACAGGCTTAGTGTCTCTAATTTCTATCCTGACTTGGTAAATCTTTATTTAATATTAGTTTAAAGATTTAGAGTGGTAAAGATTTAAAGATCACAGCATTAACGATTGCATAACTCAGATATGCTTAATAGATATTCATTATCAATCTTTTCAAAAATCTGATAAATGTAACCTTACATGTTTAAAGTTATTAGGACAGAGAACCAAAAGCATAGCAGTTACAACTGCCCCCCCCACACACACACCAAGGTCTCTGAGAAGAAAAAGGCACAGTGACAAGACTGCCTAGATTGTGGTTTGGTAAGCACTGAGAAACAGTGCCCCATTGCCTTGCTGCTGCCAGAGCTCAGCCTACACTGCTGCCAAACTGAGGATACAAGAGAGTTAAATGTCTCATATTGCATAGGACAACATGAGTCATTTTTCTAAAGTTCCCACTCCACAGGAAAAAGCTTTTCCTCTTCTGGGCCTAATGACCACACTGACTCTGCCTGAGTTGTGATGGAGACTACAGCGACCTGGGAAAACTATCTAGGTAGTAGACTATTGACCAGCCTCTGACATTTTAATTAGTGACATCTAGATTATAATTTATGTTTCTCAAATTTCTGGCTACATTTGTAGCTAGGCTAACTACAACTAGAAAACATACTTCTAGATTCTTAGCCAAGGTAATCTACCACATTATTACCTCACTGGTCAATTCATTAACTAGTTAAGACTACCAGATCTCTTAGCAAAAACAGAAAGGTTTGTGTGAGTCACAGGTTTCAGGATAACCTTCTTTTACTTCCTTTTCTAAACTCAGTTTCCGGTGAATAATGTTTCATATTTCCTCCTCTTATTATGCCTCTGCCCTAACAATAACCAATAGTGTTCTTATAAATTAGCCTAATCCTAATAAAACATTCCAGTATATGATCCAACTTTTATATTACAAGTTCAAATTTAAGTTACCTTTGATTGTCTTTGAACTAAAGACTTAAAGTGTTTCTTGTGATAAATCTATACAATCAGCTGTCATAGTAACAAATACAAGTTTCTTTTGGATATCTTTTAACTAGAAACTTACGGTGTTTCTCATGGTAAACTATATGATCAATTATCTTCAAAAGGTCATCAAATTTTCCATGTTCCTTTAATTTTCTTTTCAGTACATACTTCAAAATGTTTCCCATTATATTAAATTTATATATATTTAGTCTCCAAGACAGAAGTAAAAGCCCTTCTTGCTCCTTCTGTTACAGGAAAGGTTTTTGTCATCCCTAACCTCATCTTAAAGACTGCTCACTCTGTTAACAAATTTATCTATCCCTTTTGTAAGTTTATAAGCTCCAAGAAACACAATCAGACCTACCTCCCATGGACCAATCAGACTCTAACTGCATAAGTAACCTGTCAATCAATAGCCTAAGTTCCCACTTGTGACCTATTCCAGAAGGTTGGAGTCCTCTCCTGTTCCCTGGGGTTAGAACTTCCCTCACCCTCACGCAAACCACCAAGACCTAAGGGTTTCAAATATACACCTAAGAAAAATTCTTTTCTCCCAAACACACTTAACTTTATTCTCTACTATATATAATTTACTACTTTTATTATTAAATCCACCTCCACCCTCCACCCACCCACACATAATGTTTCAACATCTTATCAGGTTCAGGAATTTAATCTTAATCAATATTCATGATAGTTCCAGGGAAGCAACCTACATGTTCCAATCTACTCTCACAGATACACGCTCTTCAAACGGACCTGCTCCTTCTACCTACAGACGGTTCCACAGACCCTTGATATTGAGGAATCAATGAACTCTAAGATTGGATCAACATCACCATCCACATTTTCTTTGGTTCCCCAAAGACATATCATCCCAATGTCAGCAATAAGTAGTGAAAGACCATGATGACCCTATTCTTGTTCCACCATAGTCTCTCTCAAATTTTTCCTTTAATTTTAAATTAATCCATGATGAAGGAATATTATTAGCATTCCTCCTAGGCTTCACCCAACAGTTATATGGCAACATCCAGATAGGCATGACTCACTATAAAAAAGACTGTTTGCCCCATCCTTACTCTCTTATTCTCTTCCTCTTACTCTTCCTGATTCTTTAACCCCTTTCTCTGTCTCTCTGCCTTTCCCCATTCCCCCTCTTTCTCCATGTGTTCCTGCTGGCAACTCTGATTCTTTTTCTCTCTCTTTTTCTCTTCCTCCCTCTCTGACTCACACGGTCTTTCTATATGTATATCTGTCTTTTTCGGCCTCTACTCCCTTCTCTTCACTACTAGACTCACCTTCCTATGCTCTAAATAACCTTGATTCTATACTAAAGCTATACAAAGCATACACACACACACACACACACACACATATATATATATATATTAATAGTATTTCTATATCCATCTATCTACTGATCTATCATCTATCTATACTATCTATACTAAAACTAAACTACATCTAAACCATATAATAAAGTATATTCTATACAATGGCTGGTACCCCTGTGGAAAGGGATGCCTCAGGATGGGCCTAAAAGTGCAACCCTCTAACCCACACCACACCTAGTTCTAACAAACACATCCTGGCTCTCTTTTCATAAAACAAAACAGTTGTAATGTCGACCTATCAATGAGTTTCAAAAATGTTCTACATTCTTATTTCAAACATGTAGTAGTCAGGGGCCTATAAATAATGTATAGAATAAGTTCCTCTGTACGAATAGAAACTGGATATGTGAGAAAACCTTAAGGGTGATGTCCAGCTACTAACAATGGCTCAAGCCAGTACTTACTTCATCCACAAGGTTTCAAGTTTCAGGTGTTCTTGTTCTTCAGTGTATGATAGAATTCTGAAGAAGTAGGCTCTAATGCCTGTGATGAAATGGGCTGCTAGTAAGATGAAAGCACTCAGGCAAAGACACAAGGCTTCCTTCTTCCAAATGCTTATATAGGCCTCCAGCAGAAGGTGTGGCCCAGTCCTCTAGTCCCAAAATCTGGATTAAAGGTGGGAAATTTTCTTACTCAGGGCTCAGATTAAAGGCATGTTTTTCTACCCAAAGAGTCTTTATTTGAACCAGCTGTATATACTTCAAGTTACAAAAAAAAAGTTATGTATGCTGACTAGTTTTGGACTTGGCTTAATTCCAGAGTTAGTCTAGATGGGAATAGGAGTAGCTATCACCAGTGTACTTTGTGAACTGTAATCAATCTTCCATAAATGAAGGACTCCATGACATTTTCTGCAAAGCTTCTATTTACACTTGTGCTGGTCTTACATTAATTCCTTCTACAAACATCATCAGAGACGGGATTTGAACTTGTCAGAAGTCTGAGTGCTCACAAAATGGAGGGCAGGTGGAAGAACTCTTACATGGTAGGCAGAAAGCAGATCACCAAACCTCTGATGGTGGCTTTCTTCTATCCTGTATTTTAGTCCAATGAGACCCAAAGATCTTGTGGGGACTCCCCCAAATTTGGTTGGGGGGTCTTGTAATTCCCCCTCAAGAATTCCTCCTTAAAAATCTTTTCCCAGATTTACTTAAGGGTGTGGTTTAGGAATATCCTAAATACTTTTCAATTCAATCACTAACTGCCAGGATTCAGTTTATCAGTACCTAATAGTCTGCATCTTCTACAAGTGAGTTCTGACCTGTTCAGACTTGCAACTGCAGTGTTGCTCTGTTGGTCCTGAAAATGGAGCGAGTATTCTGTTTCCCAAGGACTGTAGCATATAATGAACAGATATCAAAGAGTAGAGTTTGTGATATGTGCACTGAAGTACAGTGACATGTAAAATTCTGTCTGTACCTCTCATTTCTCTACTTTGTAATGTCTTAGGGAGACTCCAAAGCATACAAGACACAGAAAAATAATCAGTGATTCAATCACTTCTGCAGCTCCTAGTTTGCCTGTATATTTTGCTCCAAGTTTGTTTATCTCTCAATACTAGATAAGTCAATCAATTGATTTTTATTTTTTATTCCTGCATTAGACTTATTGAAAACTATGAACATCAGTGTCTCTGTCTCTGGGGTTTTGGGGGCCTCAATAAGAGGATACCCTGATACATTTCTAACATTTGAGATGCTTGTAGATGATCACTGTGCAACCACCCCTTTGCAGGAAAGGTGCTCTAAATCGTTCTGTCCTTAGCTCTCAGGAGTAGGCTCCTGTAGGGTGTAAGTGTGACCCCCTGGGCATGAATCATGGGCTTTGCTCATGAAATCTCTGTCACGGAGTATGACAAGGGTAAAGTATTTGTAGGGAGTTGGATGAGATGAGTAATTTACTAGAGACCTGCCAGAGACAAAAGGATATTTTTTACGACACAGTAGGAAGACAGGTGATAATGGTAGTAATCATCCTCATACCAAAAAATCCAACTAGTTATTATAAAAATCCAAACTGATTGTATGAAAGACAGCAGACTCAATTAGCCTCTAGCCCTGAGATCTAGTAGAAACTGGATAACCAACCAGGCAGTAAACACTAGCTGAGATGTGGCCTCCCACACATGAACATCAGGGGACTCCTGAGTCTGGGTTCAGTCAGAGAAGATGAACCTAACCCTCAAGAAACTGGAGGCCCCGGCTTGTTACCTCCACACGCTGATGATGACTTTTTTTTTTTTTTAAGTTCAATGTGGAGACTTGAAACTTGAATGTCCCTTCCAACTTTTATATTAAAAATAAAAAGACAAGAAAATTGAAGAGCGTTTTTCACCTGTACGAGGAGTACTAACGGATCGTCTTAAAACTGGTCTAGGAAAAAGCTTGGTGTGTGTTACGGACAATTAACTGTTAAAGTTATTGTAAGTTATCTGTATTTAGCAGAGTATTTTCATCTTGAGTGATCTGAGCTGAATTTGAAGACTATTAAGTTATATTTGGAAGTTTTAACTTCAATGAAGTAATTATTTGCTGTGAAAGAAACAAACATTGAATTACTAAACAAAGATGGTGCAATATCTTTGTTGTTGTTGTTGTTGTTGTTGTTTTATGAGGCTCCTGAGAATCTTCCCAACCAAAGCATTTCAATTCACTCGAGTGAGAAACGTGTTTAGTATCAAAAGAGCCCGAGAACACACTGGTATGAAAGGCACAATCTCAGAGGTTGGTCAGTTACCGTGGCACACTTTCTGGTCACTTTGTACAATGTAGATTTGAAGTACAGTGGTGAGAACATTAAACGTGACATTGGAAAACGAAAAAAAAAAAACTGGAGGCCCCAGGAAGTTTAAAGTTCCTGTGGAGTGGATGAGTTGAGGACATCCTAATGGAGATTGGAGGGTGTGATGTACTGGGGGCCTGGGAGGAGTTATGGGATGTGGAATGCTGGGTGAGAGAGTGGACCAGGATGGGAATAAAATCTGGAGTGTAAAAATAAATAACTAAATAAAATATTGAGAGATATTTAAAAAATAGACAAATGTACATAGAAAGCTCAAGAGAGGTGGACAGAGCAGGAGAGAAGAGAGAGAGAGGGAGAAAGAGAGAGAGAGAGACAGAGACAGAGAGACAGAGAGACAGAGAGAGACAGAGACAGAGAGACAGAGAGACAGAGAGAGAGACAGAATGAGGTAGAGAGAAACAAAGATGCACAGAGAGATAAAGAGAGACACAGTGACACTACACAGACAACCAGTTGTGGCTGGCACAGGTCCACACTCCTAGAAAGAGGAGAATCTGGTGATGTCTTTCACAGTCTCTAGAAACTGGTATCTAAACTGAAGATGCTTTAACCATATTTACCTCTAGAGGTTACAGTTCAAGTAGCATTCAAATACTTTCCTGTAAAAGTCACTCTTATTTGCACATATTAATTGTTGTCTTTGAGGATTTTTTGCCTTGGTCTGCTGACAGAGGGCTATTTCTGGAAAGTTCTAGCCTCTGTCAAATCAAACTAGGCTTAGAATGTTCTCTGCTTCTGAGATTTATGGCTAAATAAGCTCACCACTTTCTAGTCCTTTCTGATTTCTGGCTGCCTGATTTTATTTGTTCTGGCTTGAAACTTCTCTCCACTGTAACTGATTGATTTTGGCTTTTCTCAGTTTCCTGTGAATTGCTCACTTGGTCTCTTATTACCTTTGGAAATTGTTTCTAAGCTTCTGTCTTCACCTCACTCTCTGACTTGTTCTGTCTTTACTTGTGTCTCTCTTGTACTCTCTTCAACCTCTCTGTACCACTGTCCCATTAAAACTGGCCTCTCTATCCTTTACTCTCTGCAATGTCCCCTTGAATAACTTCCCTTCTTATATCTTCTAGTCAACGTTGGGCATATCCTTTTCTGTCTAATCCTTCTCTGATTTTTCACTTTCCCTTCACACCAGTGCTTCTTTCGACAAACTAACTTTACCTTCAGTGTTTGGAACTAATGGTGGATACTAAGGGTTTGTCTGTATTACAACCAGAGGGATTAAAGGTGTCTCCCAAAGCTGAGTCACTTCACAACTAAAAATTTTATTTATATCAATTGAGTTTTGAGTTCTTTGTGTGGGCATTTTGGGGGTGAGGATTTACTGTTATAAATCTGGCTAATAAATTAGAAGTCTGTGAAGATTTGATTTTATGTGTTTACGGGTAGTTCAGACTGGCAGCTGGCTTTCTGGTGGCTAGTCAAAGGATTTTTTCTTTTTAGTTTTTTTTCAGGAAGTAACAAAATTTTGAGGTTCACTTTATGATCAAGTATGCTGTATCAGTTTCCTTTTTTGGTGAAGGTGTCAGGCTCCTTGTAAATTTTTTAGGAAAATATTGATCAAGCAAAATCTTCCCAATCTGGAACTCAGGTTGAGCACACTCTGGAATCCCTTGATCACTCACTACCTTCTCTTCCTTACCCTGAGGTACTGGGATCCTAGCTTCTTAAAGTGTAGTTTCTATAATTACTGTGGAGCCTCCACAAATCTTGTTTGGGAGTCTCCTGAGTCTTGAACATGAATTCATTTTCTATGGTATTTTTATATTTATTGATTTTTTTCTCTTATATATTACACCTTAACAAGAGTTTCTCCTCCCCCACTTCCTCCATATACTACCCCAACCCCAATATTCCCTCTTTCACATCAACTCCTTTGGTTCCTTGCAAAAGAGAGCAGGCCTCCCAAGGATGTCAACCAAACATGACAGGATACATTAAGCCTGGCACATGCCATCATACTGAGGTGGGACACTGCAAATCAGTAGGATAAAAGGGGTCACAAAAGCAGGCAAACGAGTCAGAGAAATGTACCATGAGATTTTAATAAAAAGTCCATGCTGTATCCTACTGCCAACAACAGTGGTCTTTTCTGTCCCCTGGGTTCCCATGGATGGCATGGTTCAGAAATGTCCATATCTTTCCAGGCAAACCATCACCTTTTGTCTAGTCTGGAGAAAGAGGCCTGCTGCTGGAATTAATAGTCATAACCACATAGAATCAAATCTACAGAGTCTTGTAGTTTATCAGCCAGATTTATATCAGTAAATCCTCAACTCCCAAAGAGCCCAAACAAAGAACTGAAAACTCAATTGATATAAATACAAGCTGTATACCCAGATGGGGCAAATGTAGCCTACATTACTCTATTGCCCTTCGAGAGAAACTTGGGGCTCTTTCAGGCCATGTGGTTCTGGTTAAACATTCCTCTCAATATCCTGTCTTATCTCCCTATATACCTAACTCTCTCTCTCCTCTCTCTAAAACTTCCAGCTCTGCCCTCTCCTCTCACTGTACAATCACAGCCTGTAGCATTATCTGACTAATTAAGATTTACCTGACTGCACCTGAATAGAGGCACTCTTGAGAAAGCAGAACATACACCCAGCAATCCACAGCAGAAAGAGGTTGTCTTCCTATTGTTACGAATCCTGCCAGAACACCAAGCTACTCAACTAAAACATATATACACAGGGCATGTCTGAACCCATTCAGGCTCCCTAACTTTATGTTAAGGCTCTGTGAGCTCCATGGGACTAGGTTAGGTCAGTTGATTCTTTGAGTCCTGAACTAGCAGTGTCCTTGAAATTCCTTCTTCAATCCTTCTTCCCCATCTTTTGCAGGATTTTTGACTTCTGCATAATATTTGGTTTTAGGTTTCTTCCTCTACTCCCCTGTATTGCTGGATGATGCTTCTCTGGTGACAATGATGTTAGATTCCTTTCTACAAGTATAGCAGAGGATCATTAGGAATAGGTCCATTTATTTTTCCCCAGTTGTATTTGGTTCTACCTAACATCTCTGGACTATTCATCCTCTGATTCCTGGCCCTCCAGGCACTGCCAGGTATGGGCTCCTGCTTGAGGCATGGGCCTCAGGTTGTATTAGTCACTTGGTATCCACACTCACAATTTCTTTGTGATTATTACCCTAGGATACCTTCCATGTAGAATAGGTTATAGGTTGATGTTTGCATTGGTGTTCCAATTCCTTCCATTGGAAGCCAGTCCTGGTTACAGAAGATGGCCAGTTCAGGCTTCAAATCCCTACTGAGGGTCTTTGCGAGGATTACACTTGTAGATTCCAGGGAGTTTCCATTACACTGGATTTCTTTCCTCACCCCTGAAATGATTCTAAATTCCACTGATCTCTCCCAGTACTGTCTGCTTCCATAATGTTCCCTCATCTTTGTTTATCCATCCCCACCTGCCCACTGTCCCCAGGGAATCTATTCTGTTGTCCCTCCCTGGAGAGGTCCCTGCATCCCATACTTGAGCTCTCTTGTTATTGATCCCATTGTAGATTCCAGGGACAGTTAACCAATTTCAAGTGAATTCATTTCTGTGTGAATTTCTGGGACTGATTCTTTCAATCCATTTGCCTGCAAACTTCATGAAATGATTCTAAAATCAATTTTCCTATCCATCCTTCTTTTGAGTGTCATCTAGCTTTCCAGTTTCTGGGTATTATGATTAGAACTGCTATGAACATATTTAGGAAATGAACTTGTGGTAGGATAGAATGTCCTGGAGATTGAGTCCCAGTTATCTCAGAAACAGGCATAGTGATTGTCATAGCATCTGTACATGTTACCATTTCTACCAACAAACCATGAACTCTCACTTGTGTTTTTGTACTTAATTCAGAAGTTTTTTAAATTCTGATTTGCTTTTCTGAGAACCAAGCATTTAAACATTTGCTTAAATGCTTCTGTTTTCAGATTTTCTGTTCAGAATTTTCTATTCAGATCTGTACCCTATTTTATTTGGTTTATTTGGTTTGATAGTGTCTAGATTCTTGAGATGTTTATATATTTTGTAAATTAGGCTGCTGTCAGACGTTGGGTTGGTGAAACTTTTGCATAACAAGCTGCCATCTTGTCCTATTAACACTGTCAAAATCTCTCATAGAAGCATTTCAGTTCCATGAAGTCCCACTTATTAATTCTTGATCTTGGTGCCCGGGCTTTTGTTCTTGTGCTAAGCAAGCTATCTAAGCAAGTTCCAATGTTCTCATGGTTATTCCTGTAAACATTTCAATAGAAGAAATGATAACATACTTCTCTTGACACCCAAACAGGTCAATATTACTAATAGTTACAGGAGTGCATTGATACCACTGAATGTGGGTAAACGAATAAAAGATGGGGCAGGAGAAGAGACTTCTGTATCAGAAACACCAAGTGTTTAGATATGCACCTAAAAGAGGAAATTGCGCTCCCTCTTTGGGGTGCTTCAGAACTCTCAGAATTCATTTGCCATGTTTCCATACCAAATGAGCTTCTGCTGAGAGTAACAGAAGATGTGGAATCAGAACTAAGCGCATATGTTGCTGTGTTAGGAATATTTGATGCTATTCAGGAGAACACAGGTTTTCTTTCTAGTAAAATTTAAAAAAAAGCCCCTGAGTTCCATCTCTATGCCAGCCTCATGGAATCTATCACTCCCTTCTTATTTCTACAGGTAGCACGCATCCAAGTATTGCACATATACATATGCAGAATCAACACCCTAAATATGAAATGAACTAATTTTCCAAAACAGTGACTGAGACAATGAATATTGAAAGGAGGGAGAGTAGGTTTTCATCACAGTTGGAAGAAACAGCCAAGAAAATCAGGAGCCAGCTTCTGTACTTTAATTTTCTCAGCTATTTTAAAATGTGTTTTTATACATAGTTACTGCTAATATTAATGAATATGACTGTCCCTAGTCACATTACACTAAAACTGAATGAGAACTGTGCTACTTAGAAACATTTTTGTCTCATTATGAACGTTCTCAAATCCTCATTGACCCATACCCCTTTTTTCATTTTAGTTAGATATAGATGATCTATGTAATAAGAATACAGTTCCACTTTCCCTACTTCTACTTCCTTCTTAATTTCCCTCTCATATGGATCCTCCCTTTCTGTCCTCCCTTTCATAGGAAAGGCTACTATGAAATAACAATAAATGACTTTGCCATGCTGTTTCTATTACTGTAGCTCTGTACCCCAAAATATGGAAGGTGACAGCTCCTGTAGTTCTTTTATTGTTCACATTTGTTTTATCTTCCCTGGGTTTTCTCATGCTTTCTTATGAAGGTGAGAACTGTGCTTTCAACTTATTTGAACTATTACATTGTATTTAGTGAGAAATTGCATGGGATCTGTAGATTGTTGTGGCAAGGTGGCCAGTTTTACTGTGTTAATCCTACTGATTCATGAATATGGAAGATCTTTTCATCTGAGATGTTCTTCAATTTGTCTCTTCAAAGACTTGAAGCTTTGATCATGTAAGACCTTCATTTGTTTGGTCACAGTTAGTTAGAGATATTCTATTTTGTCTGAGGCTATTTCTTTCTCAGGCTGTTTGTCCTTTCTATAAAAGGGGACTGCTAAGTTTCTTTATTTGTAGTTAATGTATCCAGCTCCTTTGCTGAAACTGTTTTTCAGCTGTAGGAATTCTCCAGTAGAGTTTTAGGGTCAGCGATGTTTCTTTTTCTTTTTTTTTTTCCCATCTTTATTAACTTGAGTATTGCTTATTTACATTTCGATTGTTATTCCCCTTCCCGGTTTCAGGGCCAACATCCCCCTAACCCCTTCCCCTCCCCTTCTTTATGGGTGTTCCCCTCTCCATCCTCCCCCCATTACCACCCTCCCCCCCAACAATAACGTTCACTGGGGGTTCAGTCCTGGCAGGACCAAGGGCTTCCCCTTCCACTGGTGCTCTTTCTAGGCTATTCATTGCTACTCTTGTATCATCTGCAAACAACATTTTAATTTCTTCCTTTCCGAATTGTGTCCCCTTAGTCTCCTTCACTTTTCTTAGTGTTCTACATAAGACATCAAGTATTATATTAAATAAATATGGAGAAAGTCGAAAATCTTGACTTCATTTTGATTTTACTGGAATTGTTTTGAATTTCTCACCATTTAACCTGATGCTGTTTATGGTTATGGTCTAAACTGTGCTCTTATTTTTAGCTATGTCCCTTGTATCCCTAATCTCTCTAGGACTTGTGTTAGTTATCACGGGGTGCTGATTTTTGTCAAAGGCTTGTCTACATGTAATTAGATCGTCATGTGGCTATTTCTTTCACTTCTTTTATATGGTAGATTGCATGTATTGAATTTTGTCTGTAGAACCATCCCTGCATCTCCGGGATGAAATTTTCTTTATCCTCGTAAATAATTCTCTTGATGTGGTTTTGGATTTGGTTTGCAAATACTCTATTGCTTGATTTTGCATCGGTGTTCATAAAGGAAATAGGTTTGTAATCTTGCTTTTCTGGGTCTTTGTGTGATTTGAGTATCAAGGTAACTGTGGCCCTCTACTATGTATTGTCAATTGTTTCCTCTACTTCCATTTTGTGAAATCATTTGAGGAGTACTGATGTTAGCTCCTCTTTGATATTCTGGTAGAATTCTGTCCTAAAGTCATCTTAACCTGAGATTTTTTTTTTCTTGTGGAGAAGTGATTTATAATGACAGGTTCTATTTCACTAGGGGATATAAGTCTCTTGTTTTTCCTTTTTTAAAATTTTGTATTAGTTATATTTCTTTACTTACATTTCAAATGTTATTCACTTCCTGGTTTCCTATCCCCCTCCACCTCCCCCTCCCCCACGATCCTGATTTTACTGTGGTAAGTGGGACCTATTGAGGAATTTAATCCTATCTTTTAGAGATTTCACTTTAGTGGAGTACAGGCTTTTAAATATGTCCATGGGATTCTCTGGATTTCTCCAACATTTAGTTAATTTGGATAAGGAATTGCTGATCTTACTGATTTTCTCAAAGAACCAAGTCTTTGTTTTATTTTACTATTTTATGTGGCTGTGATGTGTTTTCACAATATTCAGCCTCCGTACCCCTCTCTTGTCCCCCTTCATTCTCCCTGGAACGCTTCCCTTCCTAATGTCTCCCTGATTGTTCAATATGTATGTGTGGGGGGATATGCAGAGTGCATAATGTGTAATGACCAATTCATGGTAACTAGGATTCCTATATTTTTAATTTCTAACATTTGTTATCTCAGCCTCTCTACTTGTTTTTTTAAATTACACTTATTTTTATTGAATATTTTTATTTATGTTATTCCCTTTCCCAGTTTCCCAGCCGTAGGCCCCCCTCTCCAATCCCCCTTCTCTTTCTTCTATGAGGGTGTTCCCCCTCCCCAATCATCCCCCTGTCCGACCTGCTCCTTACATTCCCCTGTCCTGTTGGAGTCCAGCCTTGACAGAACCAAGGGCTTCTTCTCCGATTGGTAACCAACAAGACCATCCTCTGCTACATATGCAGCTGGAGCCATGGGTCTGTCCATTATACTCTTTGGGGAGTGAATTTCTTCCTATGAGACATTTGGTTTATTGATACTTTGTACTGTTTCGACTTTATTGACTTCAACCTTAAGTTTGACTATTTCTTTCTGCCTACTCCTTTGGATTTGTTTCGGTTTTTTTGTTTGTTTGTTTGTTTTAGTTTTTTTCACATTTCTATCTAGAGCTTTCAGGAGTGCTCTTATGTTTCTAGTATGATATCTCTCCACTTTTTAATTAGTCACTTATTGCTATGAACTTTCCACTTATATCTACATTCACTGTGTCACATAAATTTGGGAATGATGTATATCCATTTTCACTTAATTCTAGAAAGTCTCTTATTTTTCTTTAAGGGCCTCTATCATTTTCATAAGGCTGGTCTAAGGTCTTGTCCCATTCTTTAGCTATGTTGGAATATTCCGTGTCAGCTATGGTAGGGTTGCTGGGTTCCAATGGGTACATGCTGTCCTTCATGTTATTGGTTGTGCTCTTGACGCTGACATTGATGTGACTGAGGCTGTGAAGATTATAGGTCTGGGTGATGAGATCTGCTTTTGTATGTCCAGGATGAGTATTTTGTTCTTTCTCTCTGCTTCCTGGATTTTAGGAGGGTGTGGTGACTTTCTGGTGCATTGTAGAGAACTTTGTATGCACCTGTTCTCATGGCCTGCTCTGCTTGCACGTTTCCAGCCTATGCCTGCTGGCATCAGTGGCTGTGATCATGGGGTCAGTAGGAGGAGGTAAGGTTGGAGATCTTTGTGATCCATGTGATCCCATCTAATATAGCAGGGAAATGGAGACTTCAGCGGGTTTTATGCTACAGAGCTGGGGATGGGACTCATGGTTTGTGTTTGGAGAAGTAGATGGATTTCTATGGATCCAACATCACCCTACATGTAGCCCTGGCAGTAGTGTCCTTTGAAATAAGCAGGAATGGGAGCTGTGGTTGTATGGTGGGACAAAGCAACAAGTGGGGAGAGGGAGAACACAAAGGGAAGCTCGTTAGGATCCACTGATGATAGGAAAGGATGGGGCAGGTAGAAAGCCACAGGGCTTTGATGCATACTAGGAGGCAAGACTGTGGTATAGCATCTATGGGAACTGAGGGAGAAATGAAGTTTGGTAGGCAGCCTGCCAGGTTTAAAAACTCTCAAGTTAAACTAAGTTTAACAAAATAGAATTAACATTTGATCTAGCCAACATTGATATAATTTTTAAAACAGTAAACATGGGCCCACATTCTAATCTTCTAGCTTTTCACCTAGCAGATGTAATTGTAGGCTGTAATGTATGAACAGGTAAACAATATGAGGAACTAAGTGTCTTCCTAAGGGCACAGCTCTATGACTTTATAAAAAATTCCTGACCTTTCAACAGTTTGTATTTGAAGGAAAATAAGCTTGTGTAATGTAGGATTCTGGGGTCTTGCTGGTGGACACCCACAACTGTAGCAAACTCTGTTTTCATTGCCATCACATGTATTATTTTTGTCTGGTGTTTGAATAATGTATAAATGAAACATCAATGGACTCCTGTATGTTGGGATTCTTCTCTACACTGGGGTGTGAGATTCACACAGGCTGAGTTGTGGGGAGGGCCTTTCTCCATCCTTGAAGTAAGGAACACATTCATTAAGTTGGCAGCAAATAGAGGCTTCTGCTCACAGGCACCTGGCTTGATTGTACTTCAGTGGTGTGGTAAGTGTGAGGGACACACAGGGGAGGGTCCTCCTTGCTCTTTTATTTACTCATTTATGTTGCAGATATCCTAGGAGTGGAAACATTAGGGCCAGAGCATCCTGAATTATTCAGGTTGGAGGGACTGCCAAATAAGTAATTTTGTCAACTCAGACTTTTTCCAGACCAGACAACGGAAAACTTCATTTCTCCACAGGGTCACCAGTGACTGGTTCTGACAGATTTTAAGGATAATTTTGATAGATGATTAACTTGTGATTTTCATTTCCCTGTTGTTTTGTGTCATTGAAAGGATTTGTATTGCTGTGAGAAACACTATGACCTGAAAGAATTTAATCAGCCTACACGTTCACATTGCTGTTAATCAGTGAAGGAAATCAGGACTAGAATTCATGCAGGAAGCAGGAACTGATGCAGAAGCCATGGAGAAATGTTACTTATTGCCTTGCTTCTCCTCGCATGCTCAGCTTGCTCTCTTATGGAACCCAAGACTACCAGAACAGGGAACACACCATGCACAATGGTCTGGCCCTCCCCCATCAGTCATAGAAAATGCCTTGCAGCTGGATTTCCTGGAGGCATTTTCTCAATTAAGGTTCCCTTAATCAGATACCTCTAGTTTGTGTTGTTAGTTAATATAAGACAGGCCAGCATGTGTAGTAAAGCTGGAGATCCCTTGACTTTACTATGAATCATGTGCACATTCTCCTTGATGATGATGGGCCTGCTCAACTGTTGTAATAATTGATCAACCTGTTTTTGTTGTTTCTTTTATTTAATATTTGGTTGGTTGTTTTTGTTTTGTTTTTTAGATATTAATTTGCTTAAGAAGAATGACATCAATTCAAATAAACTAGTTTCCCATGGCAGCCTTATTTTCCGTGTATTCCATGCCACCACTTCAGTTTAGGTCCTTCTGCTTCTACCTCTTGACTATAATTTTCAGAAGGACACCTCTAACTTTAGATTCAGAGTTGATCTTTTGGGGAGGTATATATAAGGGTGTGGATATTCATGTGGAATTTGTTTGTTTGTTTTTGTTTTGGAGAGAGAGAATCAACATATATGTGACAGACACACCTATCAAATACACAGGAGTCTGACTTTATGAATTTTCCAATGCAGGCCCCTCAGAATATACACCTTTTCTGCATATAGAGAAAACAGAGATTTTCATCACTTCTAGGCAGAATTTTGAATCATTGTTCACAATGACCTTCTTGTATACAAGCAATTTCCTCTGACAATCACAAGACAATTGTGAACTAAAACATTAATCACTTCACATATAACCACAGACCAATTTCAGGTTGATATTCTCTCTCTGTCTCTCTGTCTCTCTGTCTCTGACTCTGTCTCTGTCTCTCTCTCTCTCTCTCTGTCTCTCTATCTATCTATCTTTATCTCTATCTCTCTCTCATTTGAAACATAGTATCTTTATATAGCTTGGGCTGTTTTGAACTCACTCTATAGAGCAAGCTGATCTAAAAATAACACAGAGATGTTCCTACCACTCCCCCTGAGGTCTGGAATTTAAATGTTTAACTTCTTAATTCATTAGGCACAATATTAAGAATGGGAAAGGGTATGAAAAATGAAAAATATATAATGAAAAGTATTTTTATATGTATGGAATGTACATGGTTGTGGTGCAGCCAGTGGGTCCTATCAGTGCAGAGACAGAGGGAAGAGGAATAGGTGTCCTGTAGTCGGGCTGTACACCGAGTTCCACCACAGCAGAAATAGATGGAAGGAAATATCAATGCATATCTTTCCATCCTGAAATTTGCTTGATATGATTATTTCCCCTGGCAAGTTCAGAAGGAGATCCTTCTTATGTTCTCTTCTTCTCCTTATATGTATACATTCTCTGTTACTGTTGTAACATCTTTCTGCACACCAGGCTAGCCTCGTCCTACTATCCTATCTATGTCTCCTAGGTAAGATTAGTCATGAGTACCACACACCCTGACTTGGTGACCCCATTAAGAAATGCCCCAAAGACCAATCAATGCAAATGTTCAGTGTTCCTCTGGCATCCTCTGCTTGATCTCCAGGCAGTTTTCTTTTTTCTGGAATCAATCCACATATACAGGCAGTCAGCTGAGGAAAGTTGCATCTGTGTGTTTAGCAGAAGATAGAATTGAGGACCTCAACATTCTAGTCATGTTCCCTGGCTGAACTAAGTTTTCACAGTTCATTCCTTTATTACTCTTACAAGTTTTTAAAAAACGGTGTACAGCAAATCAATAGCCAACATTAAATAAAATGGATAGAAATTGAAGCAATCCCACTAAAATCAGCGACTAGACAAGGTTGCCCACTTTCTCCCTACCTATTCAGTATAGCATCAGAAATACTAGCCAGAACACTTAAACAACAAAAAGGGGTCAAAGCGACACAAATTGGAAAGGAAATATTCAAAATACTACTATTTGCTGATGATATTGTACACTTAAGGGACACCAAAATTTCCACCAGAGAAGTTCTAAACCTGATAAACAACTTCAGCAAAGTGTCTGCACATAAAATTAACTTAAAATTGTCTAGGTAGTAGACTATTGACCAACCTCTGTCATTTTAATTAATTATATCTAGATTATAATTTATGTTTTTCAAATTTCTGACTTCATTTGTAGCTAAGCTTACTACAACTAGAAAACAGACCTCTACTTCCTTAGCCAAATTATTCCACCACCTTATTAGCTCAGTAGTCAATTCACTCTGTTAGCATATGTATCTATCTCTTTTATAAACGTATAAGCTCCAAGACACACAATCAAACCTACCTCCCATGAACCAATCAGACTCCATCTGCATAAGTAACCTGTCAATCAATAGCTTAAGTCCCCACTTGTGACCTATTCCATACGGTGAATAGGAATACGGTGAATTCCATACGGTGGGATTCCTCTCTTGTTCCTGGGATTGGACTGCCCCTCACCTAAACCACCAAGGCCTAAGGGTTTCAAATGTACACCTAAGAAAAAAAAATCTTTGCTCCTGAACACACTTAATTTTATTCTCTACTATATATAATTTACTACTACTACTATTACTATTAAACCCACCTCCACCCCCACCCACCCACACATAATGTTTCAACATCTTGTTAGGTCCAGGAATTTACTAATAATCAATATTTATGACAGTTCTGGAGAAGTAACCTACATGCTCCAATCTACTCTCACAGATACAGACCCTTCAAGTGGATCTACTCCTTCTACCTACAGATGGTTCCACAGACCCTTGCTAGCAAGGTAACAGTCAACTCTCCTAAGACTGGATCAACATCAACATCCATATTTTCTTTGGTTTCCAAGAGACACATCATCCCAAAGTCAGTGAAAGATCATGATGACCCTATTCATCCTCCAACATTGATCTCTCTAATTTTTTATTTAATTTTAAATTAATGCATGATGAAGGAATTTTAGCATTCCTACTAGGCTCTACCCAATGGTTACCTGACAAAAGCCAGATAGTAATGACTTACTATAAAAAAGGCTGTTTGCCCCCTCCCTACTCTCTTATTCTCTCTCACTCCTACTCTCCCTGATTCTGTAACCCCTTTCTCTGTCTCTCTTTTCCCCTTCCCCAGTCTCTGTCTTTCTCCATGTGTTCCTGTCTGGCAACTCTGATTCTTTTTCTCTCTCCTCTTCTCTTCATCCCTCTCTCATATAAATATATGCTTGCCTATCTTTTTCTGCCTCTATTCCCATCTCTTCCCCTAGTAAATTCCCCTTCCTATGTTCTAAATAACTTTGATTCTACACTAAAGCTATACTAACCTGTATGTATGTATATATGAGAAAATGTTAAGGGTGAGGTCAAGCTACCAGCAA
This sequence comes from Rattus rattus, assembly GCF_011064425.1. Lineage (NCBI taxonomy): Eukaryota > Metazoa > Chordata > Mammalia > Rodentia > Muridae > Rattus > Rattus rattus. The sequence goes on along the minus strand of NC_046156.1, from coordinate 120,953,334 downwards.
TGGCTATAGCCAGTACTTACTAGATCCACAAGGTTTGAAGTCTCGGGTGTTCTTGTTTTTCAGTATATGATAGAATTCTGAAGAAGTAGGCTCTAATGCCTGTAAAAAATTGGGCTTACTAGTAAGATGAAAACAAGCAGGCAAAGAAACAAAGCTTCCTTCCTCCATGGGCTTATATAGGCCTCCAGCACAAGGCATGGCCCATTCTTCTTATTTTAAAATCTAGATTAAATGTATGTAAATTCCTGACTCAGGATTCAGATTAACGGTGTTTTTTTCTACCGAAAGAGTCTCTATTTGAACTGGCTCTATGTATTTCAAAATAGGGGGGGGAAAGTTATGTATGTGATCTAGTTTTGAACTTGACTTAATTCCAGAGTTAATCAATATATAAATAGGAGTAGCCATCACCAGTGTACTTTGTGAACTATGCTCAAAATTCCATAAATGAAGGGCTCATGACATTTTCTGCAAATCTACTATTTACCCTTGTGCTGATCTTACACAAATTCCTTCCAAAAACATCATCAGAGATGGGGTCTTAACTTGTCAGAAGTCTGAGTGCTCACAAAATGGAGGGTAGGAAGAAGGACTCTTGTATGATGGTCAGAAAGCAGAACCCCAAACCTCTGAAAGTGGCTTTCTTCTATCCTGTGTTTAGTCCGATCAGACCCACAGACCTTGTGGTGACTCCCCCAAATTTGGTTGGGAGTCTTGTAATTCCCCCTCAAGAAGTCTTCCTTAAAAATCCTTTCCCAAAGGCAAAGTTTAGAACAGAGGCAGAAGGAACACCCATTCAGAGCCTGCCCCACATGTGGCCCATACATATACAGCCACCAAACTAGATAAGATGGATGAAGCAAAGAAGTGCAGGCCGACAGGAACCGGACACACCTGAGAGACACACCCAGCAGCAATCTGAACTGAGAACGGGACCCCCATTGAAGGAATCAGAGAAAGGACTGGAAGAGCTTGAAGGGGCTTGAGACCCCATATGAACAACAATGCCGACCAACCAGAGCTTCCAGGGACTAAGCCACTACCTAAAGACTATACATGACTGACCCTGGGCTCCAACTGCATACGTAGCAATGAATAGCCTAGTAAGAGCACCAGTGGAAGGAGAAGCCCTTGTTCCTGCCAAGACTGAACCCCCAGTGAACGTGATTGTTGCTGGGAGGGCGGTAATGGGGGAAGGATGGGGAGGGGAAGCCCATATAGAAGGGGAGGGGAAGGGGTTGGGGGGTGTTGGCCAGGAAACCGGGAAAGGAAATAACAATCGAAATATAAATAAGAAATACTCAAGTTAATAAAGATAAAAAAAAAAAGAACTACTTCTTCAGGATTCTGGTATATACTGAAGAACACCTGAGACTTCAAAGGTTGTGGACTAAGTAAATACTGGATTTAGACATTGTTTTATGTATATATTTGTCTTCATAGTTTTAGGTTTTTCAACAAATTATTTTTATTTGATTTTTTAAAATGTCCATTTCAAATGTAATCCCCTTTCCTGGTTTTACATCCATTAATCCTCATCCTAAGACCGCTTCTTCTATTAGGTTGTTCCCCAACCCATCCACCCTTCTATAACAGAGAGGGAACAAGAATTTAAGAAGGTAGAAGTGTCAAGGAAATTACAAGTACAGGACTCACAGACTTAACTAAACCTAACCCTGTACCATGGAGGCCCACAGAGCCTAAACAGACAATCAGGGAGATCAAATGGGTTCAGACGCTAGGCCGTGGGCATATATGTTATGGTTGAGTAGCTTGCTACTCTTGTGGGGTTCCTAACAATGAGAAAGTAGCCTGAATCTCTTCTGGATTGCTGTTTGTGTGTTCTGTTCCCTCAAGAGTGCAGTAAGGTAAAATATTAATTAGTCAGATAAGACTACAGGCTGTGATTGCTGATTTCGCAGTGGGAGAAGGATCAGAACTGAAAGTTTTAGAGAGGGAAAGGGGGAGGGAGTGACAAGACAGAAGATGAGAGAAGATGGAGGAAGAAGATGAACCAGAACCACATGGGCTGAAAGAGGCCCAGGTAGCTGTGAAAGGGCAATAGAGTAATGTAGGATACATTTGTCCCATCTGGGTGTGTAGCTTGTATTTATATCAGTTGAGTTTTCAATTCTTTGTGTAGGCATTTTGGCAGTTGAGAATTTACTGTTATCAATCTGACTGATAAGTTATAAGCCTCTGGAGTTTTCATTTCATGGGGTAACAGGGACTTGTGGGAGCAGCAGCCAGTTTTCTACAGGATTTAAAAAGGGTGCAGTTGCCCTGAGAAGATCTGGGCATTTCAGAACCCAGCTAGCCACAGAAACCATGGGGGCATGTTAGACCACAATTACTGATTAGCTGGACAGAACATTGATTGCTTATTATAATTATATGCTCCATTTTTCTGACTCTTTTGCCTGCTTTGGGGACCCCTTTCCTCCTACTGGGTTGCATTGTCCTGCCTTAGTAAGATTGATCACAATAAGCAAAGTACACTGGTGATGGCCATTCCTATTCCCATCTGGACTAACTCTGGAATTAAGTAAAGTCTAAAACTCATAGACATAACTTCTATTTATATATCTTAAGTTGAAGTAGATAGAGCCATTTCAGGCTCTTAGGCTTTATTTTATAGTTTAGTGTCTACTTTATATAGTATTTAGATACATGATATTAGTAGATAGATAAAGATATACTATGTATACTGTTTATTATAGCATTAGTATAGAATCAATGTTATTTAGAGCAAAGAAGTGGAGTTGAGTAAGGAAGAGAAGGGAATAGAGGCAGAAAAAGACAGACATACATACAGAAAGGGTGTGAGAGAGAGGGAGGAAGAGGAAAAAGAGAGAAAAATAATAAGAGTTGCCAGTCAGGAACACATGGAGAAAGAGGGGGAATGGGGAAGGGAGACAGGGAGAGAGAGAAGAGGGAGGGGAGGAGAGAGAGAGAGAGAGAGAGAGAGAGAGAGAGAGAGAGAGAGAGAGAGAGGTGTTATAGACTCAGGGAGAGTAAGAGTAAGAAGGAATGAGAGAGTAATGAGGGGGCAAGCATCTCTTTTATAATGAGTCATGTCTACCTGGCTGTTGCCAGGTAACTGTTGGGTGGAGCCTAGGGGGAATGCTAACATTCCTTGATCATGGATTAATTTAAAATAAAAGGAAAAATTAGAGAGACGATGGTAGAGCAGGAATAGAGTCATCATAATCTTTGCCTACTTCCTGCTGTCTTTGTGATGATGTGTCTCTCAGAAACCAAAAAAAATATGGATGGCAATGTTGATCCTGTCATAGGAGAGTTGTCTGTTTCCTTGTTATCAAGAGACTGTGGAACCATCTCTAGGTAGAGGAGCAGGTGAAGTTGAAGCGTCTGTGCCTGTGAGAGTAGATTGGAATATGTGGGTTGCTTCTCTGAACCATCATGAATGTTGATTTTAAGTAATCCCCTGGAACCGCTATCTAAAAAAGAACTAATTAGGTTTAGAAAAGAACGGTTTTAGATACTCTTAGATCTTGGTGGTTGTGGTGAGGAAAGTTTCAATCCCAGGAAACAGGAGAGAAGTCCGACCATCTGGAATAGGTCAAAAGTGTAAACTTAAGGCTACTGATTGACAGGTTTACTTGTCCAGATGGAGTCTGTTTGGTCCATGGGAGATAGACATGATTGTGTTTCTTGGAGATTGTAAGTTTACAAAAGAGACACATTTGTTAACAGCATGAGCAGTTTTTAAGCTGAGCTTAGGGAAGACAAAAACATTTCCTAGAAGAACAGATAGAGAAGTACTTTTACTTATGTCTAGGAGACTGAATAAATAAAAATTTAGTATAATGGGAAACAATTTGAAGCATGTATTGAAAAGGCAATTAGAGGAAACTGTAAAATTTGATGACTGTGTGAATATAATTGATCATATACCTTAGTATGAGAAACATCTCTTTTTTTGTACTTCTTTCTCTTTTTTGGATATATTTCTTTATTTACATTTCAAATGTTATTCCCTTTCCCTGTTTCCAGTCCATAAGGCCCCTATCCCTTTCCCCACTCCTAACCCATAAGTGTTCCTCCCTCATACATGACCCCCATAGAACCCCCAACTTTCCCCTGCACTGAGAGTCCAACCATGGCAAGACCAAGGGCTTCCCATTACACTGGTGCCCAATAAGGCCATTCCCTGTTACATATGCAGTCAGAGCCCTGGGTCAGTTCATGTATCATCTTTGGGTAGTGGTTTAGTCACTGGAAGCTCTGGTTGGTTGCCATTATTGTTCTTTATGGGGTTGCAAGCCCCTTCAGCTCTTTAAATCCTTTCTCTAATTCCCCCAAAGGGGGTCCTGTTCTCAGTGCAGTGGTTTGCTGCTAGTGTAAATTTATCACAGATAAGAGTAAGATTACTCTTGTCTTCACTAAAGAATCTTAAAAACTGCCACTCAGAACAAGTCTCCTGATTCAAACAAAGATGGTGCAGACACAAAATAGAAACAATCTATTTGTTCACACGGACACTCACATGTTCTGGTTTGTCTATTTTAGTCTTTTGAGACAAGTCTCACTAGGTAGCCCGGGTTAGTCTTGAACTTGTCAAGTAGCTTGAGCTTGCCCTACCCTTGTGATCTACCTGCATTTGACTCTAGAGGTCAAAAAAACCCTATTTTTGAGCCATTTCTGTTGATAAGAATCCAAGCTGCATATCTCAGTGTTATCTTGATTTAATAGGAAGGCCCTCACACAGGAAACAAAGTTAAGTCCTCACACACAGCAAAATGTTCTTGGGATGACTATCCTAAGTCAATGTCTTTTCATTGCATATGTACTCTCCAATGTCTGCTTGATGGAACATGACAAGTACCATGGGTTGCACTTTTCTGCAGTCTTAGGTAGATTTGTTGCCACCCTAAAACCCAAAGGAAAATCTGCCATGGAGTAAACCACTACTCCCTGGTACTGAGATGGATATTCATTGAATTGACCCTGACTGGTTTCCAACACATGGTTGCCATACAAGAAGGATTGCTCTGCTCCAGGCTTTATCCATACTTTATACTTGCCATAGGTGCAAGGTAATCCAGAATTGTAACATACAACCAGAACTTGTGGGTTTTAGTAAACTTTCTAAAACTCGTCCCCAGGGACACTAGCTTATTCAGAGTTGTTGGCGTCCAGCTTAGGCATCAACACAATCACATAATACACTCAGTTGGTATGGAGCCAGAAACAGGTGGTGCCATCCAGTCTGTCCACTAGGAGTTGTAGATTCTCTCCAGTGTATTTCTCAATCTTCTCAAACAGTACCCAGGCCACTTCTTCAGTTAAAGGCCTCATTTTCCCCCTAGCTTGGCTTCCAGGATCTTCGAACATAATGGCAGGTATTTTATTTGTAGCAAGGAAGGTCATTTGAAAACGGATTATAGGCAAGGCATGGCTAGAAACATTTTTTTAACCTAGAAACAATACAAAGAGAAAACTTCAGCATTCTGGAAAAGGCAAAAAGTGTGTCAAAGTCTGGCACCGTATTGATGAATGCAGATCAACAAGGGATAGGCAAGGTTACCCTTTAACATCTAAAAAGGAGTCCTCCTGTAGGCCCTGATATCAAATTAGATTTAATCATTCTGTGCCAGTAAAGGTGGTGTGTTGGAGGGGCCTGAGCTAGCTAGAATAGAATAAAGACCCTGATTTAACTTGTTTCAGATTGGCTCCTCTCTGTGTTTTAGGAGATTACTAACATTGTATGTGCTGGAGTTGCAGCCTGAATGACTTACACTACAAATCTGGTAGCATCTCATACATGTTCAGGACACTGAATCAGCTGATCCTGGCTGAATTCCCCTATCTTTCCAAATAGAAGTTGTCTTACCCATCTTTGTCATGACATAACAATACAGGTTGGGGCTTCATATTCCTTGTAATGTTGATTACAAGCTTCCTGTATGGTCCAGAAATGCTGAAGGACCCTTGTACTATGTTTACCTTGCAGCAGAGCCTGGGCTGGTCTTCAGGGAGAAACCAATGACGATGGGAGAGTGGAAAATTCAACAAATGAACTTTTTGAATCCCCTCTATTGGATTTACAGAAACCTATTCTTTTGTTATGCTACAATTCTTGATGTAGATGATTTTGGCCTACAAGTAATAAAAATTGCTCTGTCTTATACTCTGCAGTGCTGGAATTAGAGACCTGAGTACACCCATGCATTGATACAACAAATTATAAGTAACATCAGTCTCAGAAACACAGTATTATATGCTCTGTGTCCTTCTTGAACCAAGTTTTCTTTAGAAAAACTGGTAAACAATTTTTATTTTATTATTGGTAATTTTATATATTTACTTTTCAACTTTTATCCCCTTTCTGGTTATCCCCTCTCCCATACCCCTCCTCCTGCTTATATGTGAATGTGTCCCATAACACCCACCATTCTGTCCTGCCTTGATGCCCTGGCATTCTTCTACACTAGGTAATCCAGCCTTCACAGGAACAAGGGCTTCTCCTCCCAGCAGATCCGGCCATCCTCTGCTACATATGCTCTTGGATCCATTGGTTGCTCCATGTGTACTCTTTGGTTGGTGGGTTAGTCCCTAGGAGCTCTGAGGACTCTGGTTGGATGATATTGTTGTTCTACCTATGGTGCTCCAAACCCCTTCAGCTCCTTCAGCCCTCTCTCTAACTCTACCACTGGGGTCCCATGGTTAGCTGCAAGCATTCCCATCTGTATCTGGAAGGCTCTGGGAGAGCAACTTAGGAGACATCAATATCAGGCTCATGTCAGAAAGCACTTCTTGGCATCAGCAACAGTACTCTGTTGTGTAAATGTACCACAGTTTCTGTATCCTTTCCTCTGTTAAATAACATCTAGGTGCTTTCTAGCTTCTCACTATTATAAATAAGGCTGCTGGGAACATAGTGGAGCATGTGTTCGTTATATGTTGAAGCATGCTTTGAATATATGTCCAGGAGTGGTATAACTGGGTCCTCAGGGAGTACTATGTCCAGTGTCAGATGAACTGCCAGATTGATATCCACAGTGATTATAGCAGCTTGTAATTCTCAAATGATGGAGAAGTATTCCTCTTGCTTCACATCCTTGCCAGCATCTACTGTCACCTGAGTTTTGATCTTAGCCATTCTGACTGGTGTGAGCTGTAAACTCAAGGTTGTTTTGATTTGCACTTTCCTGATGACTAAGGATGTTGAATTTCTTTAGGAGCTTCCCCGAAATTAGACATTCCAAAGTTGAGAATTGTTTGTTTAGCTCTGTACCCCATTTTTAATAGGGTCATTTGATTCTCTGGAGTCTATCTTCCTGGGTTCTTTGTATACATTGGATATTAGCCCTCTATTTTATGTGAGATTCATAAAGATCTTTTCCAATCTGTTGGTTGCCATTTTTTCCAAATGACACTGTCCTTTGCCTTACAGAAGCTTAGCAATTGTATGAGATCCCATTTGTCTATTGTTGGTCTTAGAGCATAAGCCATTGGTGTCCTGCTCATAAAATATTCCCCTGTGCCCATGTGTTTGATGCTCTTCCCCATTATCTCCTCTGTTACTTTCAGTATATCTGGTTTTATTTGGAAGTTATTGATGGTCTAGGACTTGAGCTTTGTACCAGTTTATAAAAATGGATCAATTAGCATTCTTTTACATGCTGGCTACCAGTTGAATAAGTACCATTTTTTTGAAAATGCTGTCTTTTTTCCACTGGATTGTTTTAGCTATTTTGACAAAGGTCAAGTGACAATAAGTATGTGGGTCCATTTCTGGATCTTCAATTCTATTCTACTGATCTACCTGTATGTCTCTGTACCAATACCATACAGTTTTTTTTTAATCACTATTGCTCTGTAATACAGCTTGAGGTCAGGGATGGTGATTCCCCCAGAAATTCTTTTATTGTTAAGAATAGTTTTTGCTCTAGATGAGATGGATGAAGCAAAGAAGTGCAGGCCGACAGGAGCTGGATGTAGATCTCTCCTAAGAGACACAGCCAAAATACAGCAAATACATAGACGAATGACATCATTAAACCACTGAACTGAGAATGGGACCTCCGTTGAAGGAATCAGAGAAAGGACTGAAAGGGCTTGAAGGGACCTGAGACCCCATATGAACAACAATGCCAACCAACCAGAGCTTCCAGGGACTAAGCCACTACCCAAAGACTATACATGTACTGACCCTGGGCTCCAACCTTATAGGTAGCAATGAATAGCCTAGTAAGAGCACCAGTGGAAGGGAAAGCCCTTGGTCCTGCCAAGACTGAACCCCCAGTAAACGTGATTGTTGCTGGGAGGGCGGTAATGGGGGGAGGGTGGGGAGGGGAACACCCATAGAGAAGGGGAGAGGGAAAGGTTAGGAGGATGTTGGCCCGGAAGCCGGGAAAGGGAATAACACTCGAAATGTAAATAAGAAATACCCAAGTTAATAAAGATAAAAAAAAAAAAGAAAGAATAGTTTTTGCTATCCTGGGATTTTGTTATTCCAAATTTATTTGACAATTGCCCTTTCTAACTTTATGAAGAGTTGAGTTGAAATTTTAATGGGGGATTGCCTTGAATCAGCACGTTGTTTTCAGCAAGATATCCATTTTTACTATACTAATTGGCAGGATTACTGCCAATACATGAGCATGGGAGTTCTATGGGAGTTCTTTCCAACTTCTGAGATCTTCTTCAATTCTTTTTTAAACAAATGAAGTTCTTGACATACAGACTTTCACTTTCTTGGTTAGAGTCACAGCAAGGTATTTTATATTTTTTGTGGCAATTGTGAAGGTTGTCATTTCCCTAGTTTCTTTCGCAGCATGTATATCCTTTGAGTAGAGGAAGGCTACAAATTTGTTTAAGTTAATTTTATATACAGACACTTTACTGATGCTGTTTATCAGGTTTAGTAGTATTTTGCAATATTATTCTGCAAATAGTAGTATTTTGAATATTTCCTTTCCAATTTGTATCGTTTTTTTTTTTTTTTTTTTTTTTTTTTTTTTTTTTGGTCGCCTAATTGATGTGATTAGGAGTCCAGGTGCTATATTGAATAGATACGGAGTGGGTAACCTTGTCTAGTCGCTGATTTTAGTGGGATTGCTTCAAATTTCTGTCCATTTTATTTAATGTTGGCTACTGATTTTCTGTACACTGCTTTTAAAAGAATTTATAGGATTAATAAGGATGTGAAGTTTGAAAACTTAGGTCAATGCTAGGGACCTTGTCTAGCATGTTGAGGTCCCCAATTCTATCTTCTGCTAAATACACAGATGCAACTTTCCTCAGCTGACTGCCTGTATATGTGGATCGACCCTAGAAAAAAGAAAACTGCCTAGAGACCAAGCAGAGGATGCCAGAGGCACACCGAACATTTGTATTGATTGATCTCTGGGGCATTCTTTTTTTTTTTTCCGCATTTTTTTTATTAACTTGAGTATTTCTTATTTACATTTCGAGTGTTATTCCCTTTCCCGGTTTCCGGGCCAACATCACCCTAACTCCTCCCCCTCCTCTTCTTTATGGGTGTTCCCCTCCCCATCCTCCCCCCTTGCCGCCCTCCCCCCGACAATCTAGTTCACTGGGGGTTCAGTCTTAGCAGGACCCAGGGCTTCCCCTTACACTGGTGATCTTACTAGGATGTTCAATGCTACCTATGAGGTCAGAGTCCAGAGTCAGTCCATGTATAGTCTTTAGGTAGTGGCTTAGTCCCTGGAAGCTCTGGTTGCTTGGTATTGTTGTTCAATGGGGTCACGAGCCCCTTCAAGCTTTCCAGTTCCTTCTCTGATTCCTTCAATGGGGGTCCTGTTCTCAGTTCAGTGGTTTAATGATGTCATTCACCTCTGTATTTGCTGTATTCTGGCTGTGTCTCTCAGGAGAGATCCACATCCGGCTCCTGTCTGCCTGCACTTCTTTGCTTCATCCATCTTGTCTAATTGGGTGGCTGCATATGTATGGGCCACATGTGGGGCAGGCTCTGAATGGGTGTTCCTTCAGTCTCTGTTTTAATCTTTGCCTCTCTATTCCCTGCCAAGGGTATTCTTGTTCCCCTTTTAAAGAAGGAGTGAAGCATTCACATTTTGATCATCCGTCTTGAGTTTCATGTGTTCTATGCATCTAGGGTAATTCAAGCATTTGGGCTAATAGCCACTTATCAATGAGTGCATACCATGTGTGTTTTTCTGTGATTGGCTTACCTCACTCAGGATGATGTTTTCCAGTTCCAACCATTTGCCTACGAATTTCATAGAGGCATTGTTTTTGATAGCTGAGTAACTGATTTCCAGAATGGTTGTACCAGTCTGCAATCCTACCAACAATGGAGGAGTGTTCCTCTTTCTCCACATCCTCACCAGCATCTGCTGTCACCTGAGTTTTTGATCCTAGCCATTCTCACTGGTGTGAGGTGAAATGTCAGGGTTGTTTTGATTTGCATTACCCTTATGACTAAAGATGTTGAACATTTCTTTAGGTGTTTCTCAGCCATTCGGCATTCCTCAGCTGTGAATTCTTTGTTTAGCTCTGAACCCCATGGGGCATTCTTTAATAGGGTCACTGAGTCAGTGTCTGGGGTACTCATGACTAATCTAACCTGGAAGACAGAAATAGGATAGTAGGATGAAGGCTAGCCTGGTGTTCAGAAAGATGTTACAACAGTAAGAGATTGAGAATGTATACCTATTAGGAGAAGAAGGGAGCATGAGAAAGATTTTCTTCTGCATTTTCCAGGGGAAATAATCATATCAAGCGAATTTCTGGGTGAAAGATGTGCATTGACATTTCCTTCCATTCTCTTTCTGCTTGGTGGAACTCGGTGTACAGCCCAGACTGCAGGACACCTGATTCCTCTTCCTCTGTCTCTGAACAGATAAGGCCTACTGGCTGTACCACAAACATGTACATTCCATACATATAAAATAGTTTTTCATTATATATTTTTCATTTTTCATACCATTTCCCAACACTCTTAATATTGTGCCTTAAGCATTAAGAAGTTAAACATTTAAATTGCAGACCTCAGGGGTGAGAGGTAGGAACATCTCTGTCTTATTATTTTAGCCCACCTTGGTCTATAGAGTGAGGTAAAAACAGGGAAGGCTATGTAAAGATACTCTGTTTCAAATGAGAGAGAGAGAGAGAGAGAGAGAGAGAGAGAGAGAGAGAGAGAGAGAGACAAATCAACCTGAAAATGGTTTGTGGTTATGTGTGGAGTGATTAATCTTTTTAGTACATAATAGTCTAGTGACTATCAGAGGAAATTGCTTATATAGAAGAAGGTCATTGTGAACAATGATTTGAAATCCTGCCTAGAAGTGATGAAAATCTCCATTTTCTCTACATGCATAAAAAGTGTGGTATTCTAAGGGGCCTGCATTCGAAAATTGATAATGTCAGACTCCTGGGTGTTTGATAGTTGTGTCTGTCACATATATGTTGATTCTCTCTCTCCAAAACCAAAACAAACTTACAAATCCCACATGAACATCCACACCATTAAATATAACTCTCCCAAAGATCAACTCTGAAGCTAAAGTCAGAGATGTCGTTTTGAAAATTATATTCAAGAGGCAGAAGCAGAAGGACCTAAACTGAAGTGGTGGCATGGAATACACAGTGAGTAAGGCTGCCATGGGAAACTAGTTTATTTGAACTGATGCCATTCTTCTTAAATATATTAATATCTAAAAATAAAATAAAACAACCATCCAAATATTAAATAAAAGAAAAAACAGGTTGATCAATGATTACAACAACAGTTGAGCAGGCACATCATCATCAAGAAGAATGTGCACATGATTCATAGTAAAGTCAAGGGATCTCAGGCTTTACTACACATGCTGGCCTGTCTTATAGTAACTAACAACCCAAACTAGGGGTACATGAATGGAGGGAACAGTAATTGAGAAAATGCCTCCAGGAAATCCAGCTGCAAGACATTTTCTAAATTAGTGACTGATGGGGAAGGCCCTAGCCCTTTGTGGTGGTGTCATCCCTGGGCTGTTAGTCTTGGGTTCCATAAGGGAGCCAGCTGAGCAAACCAGGAGAAGCAAGGCAATAAAAAACATCTCACCATGGCCTCTGCATTAGCTCTGGCTTCCTGTGCTTTGTGAGTTCTTGTTCTGACTTCCTCCAGGGATGAACAGCAATGTGAACGTGTAGGCTGATTAAAGTTTTTCCTTCTCAACTTGCTTTCAGGTCATAGTGTTCCTCACAGCAATATTAATCCTTAAAATGACACAAAACAACAGGGAAATGAAAATCACAGGTTAATCATCTATCCCAATTATCCTTAAAATCTGTCAGAACCAGGCAGCAGTGAGACTATAGAGAAATAAAGTTTTCCATTGTCTGCTGAGGGAAAAGTCTGAGTTGAAAAAATTACTTACATGGCAGTCCCTCCAGCCTGAAAAATTTCAGGATGCTCTGGCCCCCATGTTTCCACTCCTAGGATATCTGCAACAGAAATAAATGAATAAAAAGGCAAGGAGGAACCCCTCCCCCTGTCTCTCCCTCACAGTTACCACAGCACTGAAGTAGAATCAAGCCAGGTGTCTGTGAGCAGAAGCCTGTATATGCTGCCAACTTAATGAATGGGTTCCTTACTGAAAAGATGGAGAAAGACCTTCCCCACACCTCAGCCTGTGTGAATCTCACACCCCAGGGCAGACAAGAATCCCAACATACAGTAGTCCATTGATGTTTCCTTTATACATATTTCAAACACAAGACTGTCGGCGCCAGCACCGACACAGACACAGTACCGAGAATCGGGCGAAAGCCTACGGGATGAAAGAAACACACATACACACACACAGGTTATCGTGTCAAGCCAGGAGAGGAAGAGAGGAAGAGAGAGAGAGAGAGAGAGAGAGAGAGAGAGAGAGAGGAAGAGGAAGAGTGGAAGGAAGAGTGAGAGTCTCCTGTAGCTTTATTCACCACTTATATACCCAAGTTCTCCAGGTAGAAAATATCTGGGAAGCACAGTGGGAAACCCTGGCTAGTGACTACCTGGCTGGTGACTTCGGTAACAAAAGACCGACTTCGAGATCTGAATTAATTAGGGAGAAATCTGAGAAGACCAGCCTAAATCTCAAGGATAAAGGCTGAGGAAGTAAAAGGCAGAAGTAAATTGACCACCACCCAGGTGTGGTCCAGGTGTGTCAGTTCCACAGGCATCAGCTGGGCTCAGCAGAGGTCATGCAGTGGAGACACCGGGGGTTTACTACTTGGTCTTTTCTTCCTGTGCCGTAAATACACGGGAGAGGCCTCTGTCCAATAATCCCATGACTTCTTAACTGTGGCCATGCAGTTACAAAGCGGCCAAGCCCAAATCCAATATGGCTCACGCCACAAGACAAACACATTGAAAGTGAGGACAATGAAAACAGTGTTTGCTACAGATGTGGGTGTCCACCAGAAGACCTCAGAAATGCTACAGGACATACACTTACTTTCCTTAAAATATGAACTATTGAAAGGTCAGGACATTTTATAAAGTCATAGAACTGTGCTCTTAGGAAGACATTTAGTTCTTCATATTGTTTATGTGTTAGGACAAAACAGGCTACCATTGCATCTTCTAGGTGAAAAGCTAGAAGTTTAAAATGCTGGCCCATGTTTACTATTTTAAGAATTATATCAATGTTTCCTAGATTGAATATTAATTCTATTTTGTTAAACTTACTTTAACTTGAGAGGAGTATATCAAACCTGGCTGGCTGCCTGTCAATCTTCATTTCTTCCTCTCTTCCCATAGATACTATCCCACGTCTCATCTCATACTTTGCATCAAGCTCTTGTGGCTTTCTACCTGTCCCATCCTTTCTTATCATCAGTGGATCCTAAAGATCTTCCTCTTGTGACTTCCCTCTCCCCACTTGTTTCTTTGTCCCAGCACCCAACCCTGGTAATCCCAAAGGTCACTCCTGCCAGGGCTACATGTAGGGTGATGTTGGACCTACACAACTCCTTCTGCTTCTCCAAATACAAACCCTGAGTCTCATCCTTAGCTCTGTAGCACAAAACCTGCTCCAGTCACCATTTCCCCTCTATCCTACAGAGGATCACAAGGATCACAAAGAACTCCAACCCTACTTCTTCCTACTGATTCCATGATCATAGCCTCCAATGCCAGCAGGCATAGGCTGGAAGCATGCAAGCAGAGCAGGCCATGAGAGCAGGTGCAAGCAATACACCAGAAGGCAGACTCACCCTCGTAAAATCCAGGAAGGAGATAGAAAGAACAATATATTCATCCTGGAGAGACAAAAGCAGATTTCATCACCCAGACCTAGAATCCTCACAGCCTCAGGTGCCTAGATGTCAGCATCAGGAGCACAACCAATATCATCCAGGACAATGTGTACCCATTGGAGCCCAGCAACCCTACCACAGCAGACACTGAATATTCCAACATAGCTAAAGAATGGGAAAAGACCTTACAGCAGTCTCATGAAAACGATAGAGGCCCTTTAAGAAAAAGCAAAGACTTTCTCAAATTAAATAAAAATGGATATACATCATTCCCAAATTACACGACACAGTGAAAGTGGATCTAAGTGGCAAGTTCATAGCAATAAGTGACTAATTAAAAAGTGGAGAGATCTCATTCTAGAAACTTAAGAGCACTCCTGAAAGCTCTACATAGAATAGTCAAAAAACAAAAACAAAAACAAAAACCACCCAAAGGATTAGGCAGAAAAACATAGTCAAACTGAAGATTGAAGTCAATAAAGCCAAAACAATACAGTGGATCAATTTCAAAAAGGTCTCCCAGGGACAAATCCACTACCCAAAGATTACACATGGTCTGATCCATGACTCCAGCTGGATATGTGGAAAAGGATGGCCTTGGTAGGCACGAATGGGAGAAGAAGACCTTGGTTCTCGAAAGACTGGAATCCCAGTTATTGTCGGCGCCAGCACCGACCTGGTACCGAGAATCGGGCGAAAGCCTATGGGATGAAAGAAGCACACACACACACAGGTTATTCGTGTCAAGCCAGGAGAGGAAGCGAGAGAGAGCCTCCTGTAGCTTTATTCACCACTTATACACCCAAGTTCCCCAGGTAGAAAATATCTGGGAAGCACAGTGGGAAACCCTGGCTAGTGACTACCTGGCTGGTGACTTCGGTAACAAAAGACCAACTTCGAGATCTGAATTAATTAGGGAGAAATCCGAGAAGACCAGCCTAAATCTCAAGGATAAAGGCTGAGGAAGTAAAAGGCAGAAGTAAATTGACCACCACCCAGGTGTGGTCCAGGTGTGTCGGTTCCACCTGCATCAGCCGGGCTCAGCAAAGGTCATGCAGTGGAGATACCGGGTGTTTACTACTTGGTCTTTTCTTCCTGTGCCGTAAATACATGGGAGAGGCTCTTAGGAGTATGTGTAGCCAAGAGTCACATAGCCACTTTGAGCTATCCAGGCCCAAACCCAATATGGCTCACTACACCAGTTCAGGAGAATGTAAGGAGGGGATGGGAAGGGGAGGAGGTTGGGGAGAGGCAACACCTTTTTAGAGGAAAGGGGAAAGGAATGGTATAGGGGGCTTATGGCTCAGAAACAGGGAAGGGGAATAACATTTGAAATATAAATAAAAAAATACAAAAAAATGTGTAATATTAAAAAAAAGAATAGAGAAGCTCAGATCACAAATGTAAGTGATCGAAAAATAGGAATCCTAGTTATTCTGATTTGGTTTTTACACATTACACACACACACACACACACACACACACACACACACACACACATATCAAACCATAGGGTGACATTAGGAAGGGAAGGGTTCCGGGGACAGTGGAGGGAGACAGGAAAGGGGTACTGAGCCTGCATATGGTCAAAATACATCACAGACACCTAAAGAAATAAAAGAAAAGAAATCAAAGAGTGGTTCTTTGAGAAAATCAGTAAGATCACCAAACCCTAATCCAAATTAACTAAATGTTGGAGAAATCCAGAGCATCCTAAGGACATATTGAAAAGCTTGTACTCCACTAAAGTGTAATATCAAAAAGAAAGGGTTAAATTCTTCAATAGGTCCCACTTACCACAGTCAAATCAAGATCATATTCGAGACTTATATCCCCTGATGAAGTAGAACCTGTCATTAAAAATCACTTCTCCACAAGGGAAAAAAAATCTCAGGGTGAGATGACTTGAGCATATTCTACCAGAATGTCAAAGAGGAGTTACTATCAGTGCTCCTCAAATTAATTTACAAAATGGAAGGAGAGGAAACAATTCCCAACACATTGTAGAAGGCCACAATTATCCTGATACCCAAATCATACAAAGACCCACTAAAACAGAAGATTTCAAACCTTTTTTCTTTATGAACACAGATACAAATACAATCAATAGAGTATTTGAAAAACCAAATCCAAGACTACATCCAGAGAATAAGTTACAAGGATAAAGACAATTTCATCCCAGACATGCATGGATGGATATGTACATAAAAATCAATATGTGCAATCTAACAAATAAACAAACTGAAACAAATAGAGATTATCTCATTACATGTAGAAAAGTCTTTGACAAAATCCAGCACCCTGTGATAACTAACAAAAGTCCTGAGTCACTGCCTGGACCTGAAGGGACTCGGTCAACAATTCTCTGCACCCAAATCCTGTGGAAGGGAGAGCTAAACCTTCAGAGGGGCAGACACACCTGGGAAGCCAGAAGGGACTACACTCTGCCCCCATTTCTGACTCCAGAGGAAAACACCAATTGCCATCTGGGACCCCGGTCCATGGGGGCCCAGTAAAAAGGCGGTGCAGGCCCTCCTGGATGCCACCCTCACAGAGAACTCAAAAGCAGCCCCTCCTTGAGCAACGTGAGTGAAGGACTACAGATAGACCAACTTTTCTGCTCCAAGCAATCTGCCTGGTGGACTCAGGACACAGGCCCACAGGCAAAGCTGAAGACCAGTAGACAGGAAAGACCACACACCCTAAATCAGAACACTTTGTTTCCATAAGTGGCTGAAAGAAAACAGGAAAACAGATCTACAGCACTCCTGACACACAGGCATATAGGATTGTCTAGCCACTGTCAGAAATAGCAGAACACTGTAACACCAGAGACACCCTGATGGCGAGAGGCAAGCCAGGAACCCAAGCAACAGAATCCAAGACTACATGGCATCATCGGAGCCCAATTCTCCCACCAAAGCAAACACTGAATATCCAAACACACCAGAAAAGCATGATCTAGATTTAAAATCACATTTGATCATGATACTTGAGGACTTCAAGAAAAAGATGAAGAACTCCCTTAGAGAAACACAGGAAAATATAAATAAACAAGTAGAAGCCTATAGAGAGGAGTAACAAAAATCCCTGAGAGAATTCCAGGAAAACACAATCAAACAGGTGAAGGAATTAAAAACGGAAATAGAAGCAATAAAGAAAGAACAAAGGGAAACAACCGTGGATATAGAAAATCGAAAGAAGAGACAAGGAGCCACAGATGCCAGCATCACCAACAGAATAAAAGAGATAGAAGAGAGAATCTCAGAAGCAGAAGATTCCATAGAAATCATCAACACAACAGAAAAAGCTACTGGTCCAAAACATACAGGAAATTCAGGAAAAAAGATGAGAAGATCAAAATTAAGGATAATAGGTATAGAAAAGAGTGAAGATTCTGAGTTCAAAGGACCAGTAAATAATCTTCAAAAAAATCATACAAGAAAACATCCCTAACCTAAAGAATGAGATATCCATAAACATACAAAAAAACCTACAGAACTCCAAGTAGATTCATCTAGAAAAGAAACACCTCCGGCCACATAATAGTCAAAACACCAAATGCACAAAACAAAGAAAGAATACTAAAAGCAGTAAGGGAAAAAGGTCAAGTAACATATAAAGGCAGACCTATAAGAATCACACCAGACTTCTTACCAGAGACTATGAAAGCCAGAAGATCCTGAACAGATGTCATACAGACCCTAAGAAAACGCAAATGCCAGCCCAGGTTACTGTATCCTGCAAAACTCTAAATTAACATAGATGGAGAAACCATGATATTCCATGACAAAACCAAATTTACACAATATCTTTTACAAATCTAGCCCTACAAACGATAATAAATGGTAAAGCCCAATATACAAGGCAAGCTACATCCTAGAAAAGCAAGAAACTAATCATCTTGACAACAAAACAAAGAGAAGAAAAGTACACAAACATAATCTCACATCCAAATATGAATATAACAGGAAGCAATAATCACTATTCCTTAATATCTCTCAACATCAATGGTCTCAACTCCCCAATAAAAAGACATAGATTAACAAACTGGATAAGCAATAAGGACCCTACATTCTGCTGCCTACAGGAAACACACTGGAGAGACAAAGATAGAAAATACCTCAGAGTGAGAGACTGGAAAACAATTTTCCAAGCAAATGGTCTAAAGAAGCAAGCTGGAGTAGCCATTCTAATATCGAATAAAATCGATTTTCAACTAAAAGTCATCAAAAAAGATAAGGAAGGACAGTTCATATTCATCAAAGGAAAAATCCACCAAGATGAACTCTCAATCCTAAATATCTATGCTCCAAATACAAGGGCACCTACATACATAAAGGAAACCTGACAAAACCTCAAAGCACACATTGCACCTCACACAATAATAGTAGGAGATTTCAACACCCCACTCTCATCAATGGACAGATCATGGAAACAGAAATTAAACAGAGACATACACAGACTAAGAGAAGTCATAAACCAAATGGACTTAACAGATATTTATAAAACATTCTACCCTAAAACAAAAGGATATACCTTCTTCTCACCACCTCCTGGTACAGTCTCCAAAATTAACCATATAATAGGACATAAAATGGGCCTCAACAGATACAGAAAGATAGAAATAATCCCATGCATCCTATCAGACCACCACAGGCTAAAGCTGGTCTTCAATAACAATAAGGGAAGAACTCCCACATATACATCGAAGTTGAACAATGCTCTACTCAATGATAACCTGGTCAAGGAAGAAATAAAGAAAGAAATTACAGACTTCTTAGAATTTAATGAAAATGAAGGTACAACATTCCGAAACATACGGGACACAATGAAAGCTGTGCTAGGAGGAAAACTCTAGCTCTTAGTGCCTGCAGAAAGAAACAAGAGAGAGCATATAACAGCAGCTTAACAGCACACCTAAAAGCTCCAGAAGAAAAAGAAGCAAATACACTCGGGAGGAGTAGAAGGCAGGAAATAATCAAACTCAGAGCTGAAATCAACCAAGTAGAAAGAAAACGGACTATACAAAGAATCAACAGAACCAAAAGTTGGTTCTTTGAGAAAATCAACAAGATAGATAAACCCTTAGCCAGACTAACGAGAAGATACAGAGAGTGTGTTTAAATTACCAAAATCAGAAATGAAAAGGGAGACATAACTACAGATTCAGAGGAAATTCAAAAAATCATCAGATCTTACTAGAAAAGCCTATGTTCAACAAAACTTGAAAATCTGCAGGAAATGGACAATTTCCTAGACAGATACCAGGTACCAAAGTTAAATCAGGAACAGATAAAACATTTAAGCAACCCCATAACTCCTAATGAAATAGAAGCAGTCATTAAAGGTCTCCCAACCAAAGAGCCCAGGTCCAGATGGGTTTAGTGCAGAATTCTATCAGACCTTCATAGAAGACCTCGTACCAATATTATCCGAACTATTCCACAAAATTGAAACAGATGGAGCACTACCGAATTCCTTCTATGAAGCCACAATTACTCTTATATCTAAACCACACAAAGACCCAACAAAGAAAGAGAACTTCAGACCAATTTCCCTTATGAATATCGATGCAAAAATACTCAAGAAAATTCTGACAAACCAAATACAAGAGCACACCAAAACCATCATGCACCATGATCAAGTAGGCTTCATCCCAGGCATGCAGGGATGGTTTAATATACGGAAAACCATCAACATGATCGATTATATAAACAAACTGAAAGGACAAAACCACATGATCATTTCATTAGATGCTGACAAGGCATTTGATAAAATTCAGCACCCCTTCATGATAAAAGTCCTGGAAAGAATAGGAATTCAAGGCCCATACCTAAACATAGTAAAAGCCATATACAGCAAACCAGTAGCTAACATTAAACTAAATGGAGAGAAACTTGAAGCAATCCCACTAAAATCAGGGACTAGACAAGGCTGCCCACTCTCTCCCTACTTGTTAAATATAGTTCTTGAAGTTCTAGCCACAGCAATCAGACAACAAAAGGAGATCAAGGGGATACAGATTGGAAAAGAAGAAGTCAAAATATCACTATTTACAGATGATATGATAGTATATTTAAGTGATCCCAAAAGTTCCACCAGAGAACTACTAAAGCTGATAAACATCTTCAGCAAAGTGGCTGGGTATACAATTAACTCAAATAAATCAGTAGCCTTCCTCTACACAAAAGAGAAACAAACAGAGAAAGAAATTAGGGAACAACACCTTCATAATAGTCCCAAATAATGTAAAATACCTCCTTGTGACTTCAACCAAGCAAGTAAAAGATGTGTACAATAAGAACTTCAAGCCTGTGAAGAAAGAAATTGAAGAAGACCTCAGAAGATGGAAAGATCTCCCATGCTCATGGATTGGCAGGATTAATAGAGTAAAAAGGGCCATTTTACCAAAAGTGATCTATAGATTCAATGCAATCCCCATCAAAATACCAATCCAATTCTTCAGAGAGGTAGACAGAACAATTTGCAAATTCATCTGGAATAACAAAAAACCCAGGATAGCCAAAACTATCCTCAACAATGAAAGGACTTCAGGGGGAATCACTATCCCTGAACTCAAGCAGTAATACATAGCAATAGTGATAAAAACTGCATGGTATTGGTACAGAGACAGACAGATAGACCAGTGTAACAGAACTGAAGACCCAGAAATTGAACCCACACACCTATGGTCACTTGATTTTTGACAAAGGAGCCAAAACCATCCAGTGGAAAAAAGAGCATTTTCAGCAAATGGTGCTGGTTCAACTGGAGGTCAGCATGTAGAAGAATGCAGATCGATCCATGCTTATCACCCTGTACAAAGCTTAAGTTCAAGTGGATCAAGGACCTACAAATCAAACCAGATACACTCAAACTAGTAGAAGAAAAAGTGGGAAGCATCTCAAACACATGGGCAGTGAAGAAAATTTCCTGAACAAAACACCAATGGCTTATGCTCTAAGATCACGAATCGACAAATGGGGTCTCATAAAACAGCAAAGCTTCTGTAAGACAAAGGACACTGTTGTTAGGACAAAAAGGCAACCAAGAGATTGGCCAAAGACCTTTACCAATCCTACAACAGATAGAGGGCTATATCCAAAATATACAAAGAACTCAAGAAGTTAGACCGCAGGGAGACTAATAACTCTATTAAAAAATGGGGTTCAGAGCTAAACAAAGAATTCACAGCTGAGGAATGCTGAATGGCTGAGAAACACCTAAAGAAATGTTCAACATCTTTAGTCATAAGGGAAATGCAAATCAAAACAACCCTGAGATTTCACCTCACACCAGTGAGAATGGCTAAGATCAAAAACTCAGGTGACAGCAAATGCTGGCGAGGATGTGGAGAAAGAGGAACACTCCTCCATTGTTGGTGGGGTTGCAGACTGGTACAACCATTCTGAAACCAGAAAATTGGACATTGAACTACCTCGGCTATACCTCTCTTGGGCATATACTCAAAAGATGCCCCAACATATAAAAAAGACACGTGCTCCACTATGTTCATCGCAGCCTTATTTATAATAGCCAGAAGCTGGAAAGAACCCAGATGCCCTTCAACAGAGGAATGGATACAGAAAATGTGGTACATCTACACAATGGAATATTACTCAGCTATCAAAAACAATGCCTCTATGAAATTCGTAGGCAAATGGTTGGAACTGGAAAATATCATCCTGAGTGAGCTAACCCAATCACAGAAAGACATACATGGTATGCACTCATTGATAAGTGGCTATTAGCCCAAATGCTTGAATTACCCTAGATTCCTAGAACAAATGAAACTCAAGACGGGTGATCAAAATGTGAATGCTTCACTCCTTCTTTAAAAGGGGAACAAGAATACCCTTGGCAGGGAAGAGAGAGGCAAAGATTAAAACAGAGACTGAAGGAACACCCATTCAGAGCCTGCCCCACATGTGGCCCTAACATATACAGCCACCCAATTAGACAAGATGGATGAAGAAAAGAAGTACAGACCAACAGGAGCCAGATGTAGATCGCTTTTGAGAGACACAGATAGAATACAGCAAATACAGAGGCAAATGCCAGCAGCAAACCACTGAACTGAGAATAGGACCCCCGTTGAAGGAATCAGAGAAAGAACTGGAAGAGCTTGAAGGGGCTCGAGACCCCATATGTACAACAATGCCAAGCAACCAGAGCTTCCAGGGACTAAGCCACTACCTAAAGACTATACATGGATTGACCCTGGACTCTGGACTCTGACCTCATAGGTAGCAATGAATATTCTAGTAAGATCACCAGTGGAAGGGGAAGCCCTTGGTCCTGCTAAGACTGAACCCCCAGTGAACGTGATTGTTGGGAGGTGGGAAGGGCAATGGGGGAGGATGGGGAGGGGAACACCCATAAAGAAGGGAGGGGAGGATTAGGGGATGATTGCCGAACCGGAAAGGAATAACACTCGAAATGTAAATAAGAAATACTCAAGTTAATTTAAAAAAAAAAGAAGAAGCGTAGGGAGAGGGGTTGGGGGATGTTGCCCCGGAAACCGGGAAGGGGAATAACAATCAAAATGTAAATGAGAAATACTCAAGTTAATAAAAATGGGAAAAAATGATTTTGAAGACAGAAAAAAAAAGCTTCAAGTCTTTGAAAAGAAAAATTGGAGAACACCCCAGATGAAAAGGTCTTCCATACTCATGAATCAGTAGGATTAACACTGTAAAACCAGCCATCCTTCCACAAGCAACCTATAGATCCATGTAATTTCCAGCTAAATCCAATGTAATGTCAACGACGGGTGCTGAGTGTACTGGAAGAGAATGGGGGACAAGAGACATGAAGAAGGATGCCAAAACAAGAGTCTGATCAAGGTGACAATTTTATTTTTCTGAATTTATACCATAGCAGGGGTAACAGAGGGAGGGGGGAAGTATGAAACATTTATGCAGGCCAAGGACACAGTATTCGTGTGGTCAGGGAATTGGCTGATGTTGACAGGATGTCAGAAAGGTCACAGGTTTGTCAATCTATTAGTCAGCAGGATGTTGGTTTTTCAGAAATGTTACAGGTCATCACATTGAGTATCTTGACGTCAGATGTATCTCTCAGCAAGGTCAGAGCTTTATCATATTATTATTCATCTTGACCACCAGATTTGTATTAGTCTTCTGCAGCTGACTGGGGATTTTCCATGAACCTAGTCATACTTAATTCTAACCATAAAAATAACATCAATAATGGAGGGCTTCAAGGGCATCGCTCCCAACAGTGTAATACTTTAAATCAGTTGAAAGGACAGTTCTCAACTTCATAAGAAAATAAGAAAACCCAGGGAAGGTAAAACAAATGTGAACAATGAAAGAACTACAGGAGATCTTACCTTCCATATTTCGAGGTACAAGGCAATAATAATAGAAACAGCAAGGCTATCTTGTTTATTGTTATTTCATAGTAGCCTTTCCTTTTCTGAGAGACGGAAGGGAGAGGATCCATACTGGAGGAAAAGTAAGGAAGTAGAAATAGGGAAAGGGAAACTGTATTCTCATTATACAGTATTAGAAAAATAATCTGTTTACTAAAAAGGAAAAACAGGGGCTGGAGAGATGGCTCAGCTGTTAAAGCCTAGGCTCACAACCAAAAATATAAAAAGGAAAAACAGTTGCATGTGGAAATTAGTTCCTGAGAACTTTCAGAATGAGACACAGAGTGTTTCTAAGTAGCTTGTTCAGTTTCCATGTAATGTCACTAGGGACACTCATATTCATTAATATTAGCTGTAACTATGTATAAGGACACATTTGAAAATATCAGAAAATTTAAAGTACAGAAGCTGGCTCTCTGATTCTCTTGGCTGTTTCTTCCAACTGTGATGAAAACCTTGTCTCCCTCCTATAAATTTTCATCATTTCAGTCACTGTTTTGGAAAATTAGTTTATTTCGTATTCATGGTATTGTTTCTACATATGTATGTGGGCACTGCTTGCATGTGTGCTAACCACAGATATAAGAATAGGGTGATAGATTCCATAAGATTGGCATCCATATGGCTGTCAGGAGCTTTTTTTTATTTTTCTAGGAAGGAAACCTGTGTTCTCCTGAATAGAAGCAAATTTTCTTAACTACAGCAACATCTTGAGCCTTGGGCCCACTTAGCTCTCACTCCTCATCTTCTGTTACTCTCAGCAGAAGGTCATGTGGTATGGAAACACGACAAATGAATTCTGAGTACTTTGGAGCACCACTACAATGGAGCACAATTTCTGCTTTAGGTGCATATCTGAACTTTTGGGGTTTGTGATACAGGAGTCTTCTCTCCTGCCCTATCTTTTCTCTGTTTACCCATATTCAGTTGTATCTGTGCACTTCTGTAAGTATTACTCTGACTGACCTGTTTGGGTGTCAAAAGAAGTATGTATCATTTTCTCTATTAGAAATGTTTAGAGGAATAACCTTGAGAACATTGGCACTTGTTGGGACAGTTTGCTGAGCACAACACCAACCACCCAAGCACTAAGATCAAGAATTAATAAGTGGGACTTCATGGAACTTAAATGCTTCTCTGAGGGATTTTTACACTGTTATAGGACAAAATGGCAGCTTATTAAAATGCAAAATTTCACCAACCCAACATCTGATAGGAGACTAATTTACACACTATATAAACATCTCAACAATCTAGACACTATCAAACCAAATAAACCAATTAAAAATGGGACACAGATTTGAACAGAAAATCCTGAACAGAGGAATCTCAAATAGTTAAGAAACATTTAAGGTAATATTTAACATCCTTGTTCCTCTGAAAAATGCAAATTAAAATGATTTTGAAATTCTGTCTGATGCATATGGCTAAGAGCAAAAACACAAGTGAGATCTCATGCAGGTAAGGCTGTGAAGTAAGGGCTGGTAGAAGTGCTAACATATACAGCTACCATGAGAATCAATATGACCATTTCTCAGATAACTGGGAACCCATCTACCTCAAAACCGAGCTATCCCACTCCTGGATATATACCCAAAGGACATTCCATCCTTCCACAAGGACATTTGCTTAAATATGTTCATAGCAACTTGAGTCATAATACCCAAAACATAATACCAGAAACTGGAAACCTAGATGACCCTCCACAGAAGGATGGATAAAGAAAATTGCACATTTACTCAATAGACCATTACAAGATTTATATAAAAAAATAATATCATGAATTTTGCAGGCAAATGGATAAAAATACACTTTTTCCTTAGTGAAGTAACCCAGTCCCAGAAATTGACACATGGAATGAAAGAACTCACTTGAAAGTGAGATCAGCTGTAATGCAAAGAACAATCATACAACAGACCCATGGGATCAAAACCAAGGAGAGCTCAAGTGTGGAATGAAGGGATCTCTCCAGGAAGGGACAATAGAATAGATTCCCTGGGGACAGTGGCCAGGTGGGGATGAATAAAGCAAAGATGAGGGAACATAATGGAAGGAGAGACTACTGGGATAGATCACTGGAATTTGGAATCATTTCAGGGGTGAGAAAAGAAATCCAGTGCAATGGAAACTCCTTGGAATCTACAAGGGTGATACTAGAAAGACCCTAATAGAGATGTGAAGCCTGAACTGGCCATCTTCTATAACCAGGCCTGGCTTCCAGTGGAAGGAATTGGAACACCAACCCAGCCACTCAAACTTCAACCTATAATCTATCCCACATGGAATGTGTCCTAGGGTAATAATGTTGTTGTAAAATATAAAAATAAAAATGTATTGTTGGTCTTTTACCCTGCTAGGTCCTCACTGAGGTTCCCCAAGATATCTGCTAGATATCTTGGTGGAAACACAGCCCAGCTGCACACTTTCTTACACTCAAACCCTCACATAAAAGAACACACAACACAATAATCTTAGATCGAATTGGTAAGATATAATTGCCCACTTAAACACACAATGCCCGGTACTATCCATCCCTTGAGAATATTAATAACAACCTGTAAATACACAGAGCCAAATCTTAACATCACCTGCCATCTTGTCCTGCCACAGCTTCTCCCCTCTCTTCATCTCCTCTTCTCTCTCCCCTAGTCTCCTCCTCTTCCTTCAAACTTCTCTCCCGCCCATCCTTCCTTCTCCTCCAATGACAGGCCTCCTTCTATCCTGTACCTGCCACTCGCCAGTACTTTACAAATTCAATGGAGAGGTGGCTCTGGTGAAGTCACCTGAGTTCTGAGTCCTTGACTAGGCAGCTGTCCTTGGGGCAGTGGAATTAGCATCCAAATACAGATAACTTCAGGGCAAACCACAATATAATAATCCCACAGAAATTGTGAGTGTGGATACCAAATGACTGGCACAACCAGATGCCCATGCCTCAAGCAGGAGCCTCAAGCAGTGCCTGGAGGACCAGGAACCACAGAATGGATAGTCCGGAAATCTTAGGTAGAACCAAAGACTGCTGGGGCATAGGGAATTCAATGCAGAGGTTCCTAATAATTCTCTGCTAAATTTGTAGACAGGAGTCTAACATAATTACCACCAGAGAAGCTTCATCCAGCAATGGATGGGAGAAGAGGAAGAAACCTAAAACCAAATATTATGCAGAAGTCAGAGAATCCTGCAAAAGAGGAGGAAGAAGGATTGTGGAAGGCAGAAGTGTAAAAGATACCACAAGTTCAGGACTCACAGAGTCAACTGACCTAACCTATTCCCATGGAGGCTCACAGAGCCTAAACAGACACACATTGTGTTGAGTAGCTTGGTGTTCTGGCACGATTCCTAACAATGGAAAGACAGCCTGTCTCTGTTGCGGATTGCTGTTTGTGTGTTCTGCTTTCTCAAGAGTGCCTGTATCCAGGTGCAGTCAGGTAAAATCTTAATTAGTCAGATAAGGCTACAGGCTGTAATTGTGCAGTGGGGGAGAGGGCAGAGCTGGAAGTTTTAGAGAAGGGAAAAGACAGACAGGGAGAGGGAGAGATGAGTCAGAAGATTGAGAGAAGATGGAGGAAGAAGTTGAAGCAGAACCACATGGTCTGAAAGATCCCCAAGCAGCAATGGAAGAACAATAAAGTAATGTAGGGTACATTTGCCGCATCTGGGTATGCATCTTGTGTTTATCAATTGAGCTTTGAGTTCTTTGTGTGGGTATTTTGGGAGTTGAGGATTTGCTGATATGATTCTGACTGATAAATTACAAGTCTCTAGATTTGATTTTATGGGGTTATTAGGACTTGTTCCAGCAGCAGCCCTCTTTCTCTGGGCTAGTCAAAGGTGGCAGTTAGCCTGGGAAGATCTGGGCATTTCAGAACTCTAGTAGCTGTGGGATCCAAGGGGTCAGAAAAAGACTGCTGTTTTTGGCATCTGGATATAGCATGGACTGTTTATTATACTTACATGCTACATTTCTCTGTTTCTTTTGCCTGCTTTTGGGACCCATTTCCTCCTAATGATTTGCATTGTCCCACCTTAGTAAAGTATAATGTGAGAGGCTTATTGTAACCTATTATGTTTGCCTGACATCCCCATGAGGTCTTCTCTCATTTGGAAGGAAGTAAAGGAGAAGATGTGGAAGAAGGAATATTGGGGTTGAGTGGGGAGAAGGGACATGTTGTAAAGGAGGGATGTGAACCTGTGCTAAGGTGTTATATATGAGGAAAATAATAAATGCAAAAATACCATAGAAAAAGATTTCATGTTCAAGACTTCTCAGAAGACTACACAACAAGATTCCTGGAAGCTCCACAGTAATTCTAGAAAGTACACTTTGAGATACTAGGGTTTCAACCCCTCAGGGCAAGGAAATTCCAGGAATTCCAGAATGTGCTCAACCTGAGTTCCAGATTGGGAAGATTTTCTTGGATCAATTTGTTCCTAAAAGACATAAGAGGAGCCTAATACCTCCACCCCAAAAGGAAACTGTTATAGCGTACTTGATCATAATGTGAACGTCAAAATTGTGTTTCTTCCTTTAAAAAAGAGAAAGAAACAAACCTTTGACTAACCACCGGAAAGCCAGCTACCACTTTGAACAACTACTCATGAACCATAAAATCAAATCTTCACAGACTTCTAATTTATGAGCCAATTATATAATAGTAAATCCTCAACCCCAAAATGCCCACACAAAGAACTCAAAACTCAATTGATATAAATACAATTTTTTAGTTTTGAAGTGGCTCAGTTTTGGGGGACACCTTTTAACCCTCTGGTTGGAATACAGACAAATCCTCAGTATCCACCATTAGTTCCAAACACTGGAGGTAAAGTTAGTTTGTAGAAAGAAACACTGCTGTGAAGAGAAAGTGAAAAAAATTAGAGAAAGATTACATAGAAAAGGATATGCCCAACTTTGACAAGAAGATATAGAAACAGAAGCTATTCAAGAAGTTAGTACAGAGAGTAAAGGAGAGAGGACAGTTTTAATAAGACAGTAGTACAGAGAGAGTTTGAATAGAGTACAAGAGAGACACAGGTAAAGGTAGAACAAGTCAGAGAGTGAGGATGAGACAGACTATAACTGACTGTCAAGGTTAGTATAAGACCAGGTGAGCAATTCATGGGAGACTGAGACTAGCCAGATTGAATCAGGTAGAGGGGAAAGAAGTTTTGAGCCGGAACAAATAAATCAGGCAGCAAGAGATCAGAAAGAACTAGAAAGTGGTGATCTTATTCAGCCTTATGTCTCAGAAACTGAGAACATTCTAAGCCTAATTTGATTTAACAGAGGCTAGAACCTTCAAGGGCTAGTCCTATATCAGAAGACCAAGGCACAAAGCCTCAAAGACAACAATTAATATGTGCAAATAAAAGTGACTTTTGCCAGAAAGCATTTGCCTGTGCCTGGACTGTAAACTCTGGAGGTAAGTATAGTTAAGGCATCTTCAGATTAGATACCAGTTTCTAGAGACTGTGAGAGACATCACCAGATTCTCCTCTTTCTGGAAGGGTAGAAATGTGCCAGCCACCACTGGTTGTCTGTGTGGTGTTACTCTGTCTCTCTGTATCTCTCTGTGTGTCTTTGTCTCTCTTTCTCATCTCTGTCTCTCTCTCCTCTATGCCTCCCCCCACCAATGTTTCTCTATAGTTTCTATGTACATTTGTCAGTTTTTTAAAGTAACTCTCAATATTTTTGTTTAGTTATTTTTACACTCCGGATCTTATTCGTCTCCTGGTCCACCCTACCAACCAGGGCTCCACATCCCATACCTAGTCCCTGCCCCACACAACCCCTAATCTCCACAGGAATGTCCCCACCCCACACACCCCACTAGAACTCTAAACTTCCTGGGGTTTCCAATCTCTTGAGGGTTCATCTTCTCTGACTGAACCCAGACCCAGGAATCCTCTGTTGTACACATGTTGGAGGTCACATCTCAGCTAGTGTTTACTTCCTTGTTGGTGATGCAGTGTCTAAGAGATCTCAGGGATAGAGGCTAATTGAGTCTGCTGGTTCTCATACATATAATTTGGTTTTTTATAATAACTAGTTGCTTTCTGTGGAATGAGGATGATTACCACACTTATCACCTGTCTTCCTCCTGTGTGATACAAAATCCCTTTTTTTCTGGCAGGTCTTTTATAAAATCATTCCTCCCATCCACCTCCCTACAAATACTTTATCCCTTTCTTACTCTGTGACAGAGATTTCATGAGCAAAGCCCATGATTCCTGCCCAGGGAGGTCTCAATTCTCTGTAAGAGGAAACTTCCACCCTACAGGAGCCTACTCCTGAGAGCTAAGAGTAGAACAATCTAGAGCATGTTTCCTGCAAAGGTGTGATTGCACAGTGATCATCACAAGCATCTCAAATGTTAGATTTTATCAGGGGATCTTCATATCAAGGCCCATAAAGCACCAGTTACAGAGTCACTGATTTTCATAGTTTTCCATAAGTCTAAAGCAAGAATAAAAAATAAAAATCAAATGATTGATTTATCTAATATTGAGAGATAAGAAACTTGGGGCAAGATACACGGGAGAGCCAGAAGCTGCTGACGTGATTGACTCACTGAAATTATTTCTTTGTCTTCTATGCCATAGATTCTCACTAAGACATGACAAACTAGAGAGAAGAGAGACCTAGGTAGAATTTTACCTGTCACTTTACATCAGTGCAAACATCCCAATCCCCACTCTATGATATCTGTTGGATATATGCTGCAGCCCTTGGGAAACAGAATACTCTCTCATTTTTCAGAACCAGCAGAGTAAGCACTGCAGTTCCAAATCTGAACAGGTCAGAACTCACCTGCAGAGGATGCAGACTATGCACTAGTGATGAGATGAAACCTACCAGTTGACCTGTTTGAATGGAAAAGCACTTATGATATTCCTATACCACACACTTAAGTAAATCTGGGAAAGGATTTTTAAGGAGGATTTCTTAAGGGGAAATTCCAAACCCCCAACCAAATTTGGAGGAGTCACCTCAAGGTCTATGGGTCTGATTGGTCTAAACACAGGATAGAAGGAAGCCACTTTCAGAGGTTTGGGGCTCTACTTTCTGCCCACCATATAGGAGTTCTTCCACCTGCCCTCTGTTTTATGAAAACTCAGACTGCTGACAAGTTAACACTCCTTCGCTGATGATGTTTGTGGAAGGAATTAGTGTAAGACCAGCATAAGGGTAAATAGTAGCTTGCTGAAAATGTCATGAGCCCTTCATTTATGGAATTTTGACCACAGTTCATAAAGTTCACTGGTAATAGCTACTCCATTCCCATCTGGACTAACTCTGGAATTAAGTTCAAAACTAGCTGGCATACGTGACTTTTAATTTTTTGTTCCTAAGTTGAAATACAGAGCCATTTCAAATAGAGACTCTTTCGGTAGAAAAACACACCTTTAATCTGAGTCCTGAGTCAGGAATTTACACACCTTTAATCCAGATTTTGAGACTAGAAGAATGGGCCACGCCTTCTGCTGGAGGCCTATATAAGCTCATTGAAGAAGGAAGCTTTGTGTCTTTGCCTGCTTGCTTTCATCTTACTAGCAGCCCATTTCCTCACAGGCATTGGAGCCTACTTCTTCAGAATTCTATCATACACTGAAGAACAAGAACACCTGAAACTTCAAACCTTGTGGACGAAGTAAGTACTGGCTTGAGCCATTGTTAGTAGCTGGACCTCACCCTTAAGTTTTTCTCATATATCCAGTTTCTATTCGTACAGAGGAACTTATTCTATACATTATTTATAGGCCCCTGACTACTACATGTTTGAAATCAGAATGTAGAACATTTTTGAAACTCATTGATAGTTCGATATCATAACTTTTATTTTATGAAAAGAGAGTCAGGATGTGTTTGGCATGGGTTGGAGGGTTGTGCTGTCAGGCCCATTCTGAGGAATCCCTTCCCTGTGGGTACCATCCATTGTATAGAGTATAGTTTAGTATATAGTTTTGTATATAGTTTATTTATAGTGTAGATTCTATAGTGTAGATAGATGATAGATCAGTAAATAGGTGGATATAGAAATTATATATATACTTTAGTATAGCTTAAGTATAGAATCAAGGTTATTTAGAGCATAGGAAGGGGAGTTTAGTAAGGAAGAGAAGGGAGTACAGGCAGAAAAAGGCACACACACACACACACACACACACACACACACACACACACACACGTATATATGGTGTGAGTCAGAGAGGAATGAAGAGTAGAGAGAAAAAGAATCAGAGTTGCCAGACAGGAACAGACATGGAAAAAGAGGGGTAATGGGGAAGGGGAAAAGAGGCAGAGAAATGGGTTATAGAATCAGGGAGAGTAGGAGTGAGAGAGAATAAGAGAGTAAGGAGGGGGCAAACAGCCTTTTTTATAGTAAGTCATTACTATCTGGCTTTTGTCAGGTAACCATTGGGTAGAGCCTAGTAGCTAAAATTCCTTCATCATGCATTAATTTAAATTAAAGAAAAATTAGAGAGATGGATGTTTTGAGGAGGAATAGGGTCATGATCTTTCACTACTTCTTGCTAACTTTGGGATGATATGTCTCTGGGAAACCAAAGAAAATATAGATGTTGATGTTGATTCAATCTTAGGAGAGTTGTCTGTTTCCTTGCTAACAAAGGTCTGTGGAATCATCTGTAGGTAGAAGGAACAAGTCCATTTGAAGGGTCTGTATCTGTGAGAGTAGATTGGAGCATGTACGTTGTTTCTCTGGAACTGTCATGAATATTGATTATTAGTAAATTCCTGAAACTAACAAGATGTTGAAACATTATGTGTGGGTGGGTGGGGGATGGAGGTGGGTTTAATAGTAATAGTAGTAGTAGTAGTAGTAAATTATATATAGTAGAGAATAGAGTTAAGTGTGTTTGGGAAGAAGGAATTTTTCTTAGGTGTACATTTGAAACCCTTAGGCGTTGGTGGTTTGGGTGAGGGGCATTCCAATCCCAGAGAATAGGAGAGGAATTGAACTCTCTGGAATAGGTCACAAGTGGGAACAGGTTGATTAACAGGTTACTTATCCAGATGTAGTCTGGTCCATGGGAGATAAGTCTGATTGTGTTTCTTGGACCTTATAAGTGTACAAAAGAGATAGATACATTTGTTAACAGAGTGAGCAGTCTTTAAGATGAGCTTAGGGATGACAAAAACATTTCCTGTAACAGAAGGAGCAAGAAGGGTTTTAACTTCTGTCGAGGAAACTGAATATATATAATTTAAGTAAAATGGAAAACAGTTTTGAAGTATTCAATGAAAAGACAATTTAAGGAATCTGCAAAATTAGACAAGCTTTTGAAGATGATAATTGACATACAGTTTAGCATGAGAAAAACCTTACATCTACAGTTAAAAGGTAACCAAAGGAAACTTATTTTTGTAACTATGACAGCTGATAGGATAGATTTAGCACAAGAAACACTTTAAGTCTTTAGTTCAAAGACAATCAAAGGTAACTTAAATTTGAACTTGTGATATAAAAGTTGGATCATATAGTGGAATGTTTTACTAAGATTAGGCTATTTTATAAGAACTCTATTGGTTAATGTTAGGACAGAGGCATAACAATCAAAGGAAATATGAAATGTTAGTCATTGGAAGCTGAGTTTAGAAAAGGAAGTAAGAGAAGGTTACATCTGAACTTCCTTATCCTTTATCCTCAAGTCTGTGACTACAGAAAACCTTTCTGTTTTTGCTAAGAGATCTGGTAGTCTTAACTAGTTAAAGAATTGACTACTGAGCTAATAACATGGTGGAATACCATGGCTAAGGAAGTAGAGGTCTGTTTTCTAGTTGTAGTTAGCTTAGTTCCAAATGAAGTCAGAGATTTGAAAAACATAAATTATAATCTAGATGTAATTAATTAAAATGAGAGAGGTTGGTCAATTGTCTACTAACTAGACAGTTTTCCCAGGTCCCTGTGGTCTCCATTGCAGCTCGGCAGAGGCAATGTGGTCATTAGGCCCAGAAGAGGAGAAGCCTTTTCCTGTAGAGTAGGAACTTTGGAAAAATGAATCCCCTTGTCCTAGGCAATATGAGACATTTAACTCTCTTGTATCCTCAGTTTGACAGCAGTGTAGGCTGAGCCCTGGCAGCACCAAGACAATGGAGCACTGTTTTTCAGTGGTTATCATACCACAATCTAGGCAGTCTTGTCACTGTGCCTATTTCTTCTCAGAGATCTTGGTGGGTGGAGGTGAGGGGAATTGTAACTGTTATGCTTTGGGATTCTCTGTTCTAATAACTTTAAACATTTGAGGTTACATTTAGCAGATTTCTGAATGGGAGCTAATAAATATTAGGTATATCTGTGTTATGCAATCATTAAGTTATGGCTGTGATCTTTAACTTTAACTGTTGTAAATTTTTAAATTAATATTAAATAATGATTTACCAAGTCAGGATAGAAATTAGAGCCTCTAAGGCTGTTCCAAGGTGAGGAGGCAGTGTGTTAAAAACTGCCTGTAACAAATATGTTAGATGGTCATGGGATTGTCATTAACTAAGATGGCTCTGAAGCTACAACCAGTCATGTGACCAGCTTTAGCTAAGATGGTTCTAAAACAATAGCATAGGAAAACCTTATCTCTCCACAACAAATATGGTAGTCACTCAGGAGTCTTTTCACCAACCAAGATGATGCTAAAGCTACAGCTCTGTCTGAAAGAAAGTCAAATGTTTGTTAGATCTTGTTATGACAGAAATGGCCCTGTATAAGCAGAAAAAAAAACATAAAAGGAGAAAAATGTAAAGAGATAAATGGGCAAGTTTTGTTTGAGGGACAAGTGGTCTTTATTTTCCCCATAGTCATTCATCCTCTGTTGCTGAATACAGAACAGTGAGTCTGACCTGTGTGTGGAGCAGCTCAGTCATCACACCCATTTTAGAGCTGCTGCTGCCATTCTAGTGTTCTTATGGTAAAAATAACTATTAATCATCTGTATTTATTGTCATCTCTGAGATTTTCTGCCTCCACTTCTTAACCTAGGCCTAGTCCTGGAAGCTTCTAGCCTTTTAAAATCTATTCTAGGCCTAGAATAATTTTAGCCTCTGGCACTTTTAGGTGCATGATTCACTCCTACCTACTTCTTTCTGAGGTCTGACTGGGTGGTTTAAAACCCCTCTCCATTGTAACTAATTAAATCTGTGTTCTTTCGGTTTTTCCTGAGCTGCTCTGCCTTGCCTCACACTAATATTCACCAACTGTTGTACTTTCCTGGCTCCTTTCTTGTTCTCTGAATCATTCTCTTTCCCTGTGTCTCCATTTCTCTCTTTCTCTTTAACCTGTCTCTGAAAAACTGTCCTGGAAAAACTGCCTCCTTTCTTACTTTTCTCTCTGTACTGGTTCCTTTTTCTTCATTATTTATCTATTTATTTATTTACAATCCAAATGTTGCCCAATTCCAGTTTATCCTTTCAGATTTCTTTACCACCTTCCCAAATAACAGACAGGATCATAGCAGGGACTTTATTTTCTTTTCTAGCTCAGGCACCAGTATCCCTCCTTATAGCCCAATTCACTACAGTCATGAAACATCATTTTGGTGGTGAAGCAGTACCAAATGTCTTCCTGTTTAGACTACCTGTGCACTTAAGTAACAGAGGGGATGCCTTTTAACCTTTTTTGACTAAAGTTGAAATAGATAGATCTATTCAAAATATAGACACTTTGGGTGGAAAAACACACCTTTAATCTGAGTCTTGAGGCAAGAAAACACACACCATTAATCCATATCTTAAGACTAGAAGACACACCATTAACTGGGCCCCACTTCTGTTTCAGGCCTATACATGTATATAGAAGGAGGAATCTTTGAGTCTTTGTCGGCTTGCTCTCATCTTACTAGCCAGCTTACTCCTTCACTGGCATCTGAACCTTCAGGATCTGTTCAATACTGAAGAAGACCTGAGATTTCAAACCTTGTGGAATAAGTAAGTATTGACTTTAGCCATCTTTATATTAGCTTGACATCTGCCTACAGATTTTTCACATACATCCACATTCTATTTATATGAAGAAATTGATTCTTTTTTCTTCCATTTTATTAAAATGGATATTTCTTACTTACATTTCAAATGACAAGTGGAGGCAGAAAGACTCAGAGACGACAATAAATACATATGATTTTTTCCCAGTTTCCAGGCCATCAGCCCCTAACCCTCCCCTCCCTCCCCCTCCTCCCCCTCCCTCCCTCCCCCTCCCCTTATATATGGGTGCTCCCCTCCCCATCCTTCCCCCATTAGGCCCTCCCCTCAACAATCCCCTACACTCCGGCTCCAACCTTGGCAGGACCAAGGGCTTCAACTCCACTGCTGCCCCAACAAGGCTATTCACTGCTACATAAGAAGTTGGAGCCCAGGGTCCATCCATGTAAACTCTATAGGTAGTGACTTACTCCCTGGACGTTCTGGTTGGATGGCATTGATGTTCTTATGGGATCTCAAGCCCCTTCAGCTCTTTCAGTCCTTTCACTGATTCCTCCAAAGGGGCTCTTGTTCTCGGTTAAGTGGTTTGCTACTGGCATTCGCCTCTGTATTTGATATATTCTGGCTGTGTCTCTCGGGAGAGATCTATATCTTGTTCCTGTCAGAATGCACTTCTTAGCTTCATCCATCTTATCAAGTTTTGGTATATATATGGGACGCATGTGGGGCAGACTCTGAATGGCCATTCCTTCAGTTTCTGTTCTAAACTTTGTCTTCCTATCCCCTTCTATGGGTAATTTTGTTCCCCTTTTAAAGAAGGAGTGAAAAGTCTGCATTTTGTTCATCCTTCTTGAGTTTCGTGTGGTCTGTGCATCTTGGGTAATTCGAGCATTTGCGCTAATATCCACTTATCAATGAGTGCATACCATGGTATTTTTCTGTGATCGGGTTACCTCACTCAGGATATTTTCCAGATCCATCCATTTGCCTATGAATTTCATAAAGTCATTGTTTTTGATAGCTGAGTAATATTCCATTGTGAAGATGTAATCCATTCCTCTGTTGAAGGGCATCTGGGTTCTTTCCAGCTTCTGGCTATTAAAAATAAGGCTGCCATGAACATAGTGGAGCACTTGTCTTTGTTTTATTTTGGGGCATGTTTTGGGTATATGCCCAAGAGAGGTATAGCTTGGTCCTCAGGTATTGCAATGTCCAATTTTCTGAGAAAATTCCAGACTGATTTCCAGAATGGTTGTACCATTCTGCAATACCACCAACAATGGAGAAGTGTTCCTCTTTCTCCACATCCTTGCCAGCATCTGCTGTCATCTGAGTTTCTGACTGGTGTGAGGTGGAATCTCAGGGTTGTTTTGATTTGTATTTTCTGATGACTAGAGATGTTGAACATTTCTTTAGGTGCTTCTCAGCCATTTGATATTCTTCAGCTGTGAATTCTTTGTTTAGCTCTGTGCTCCATTTTTAATAGAGTTATTTGTCTCCCTGCAGTCTAACTTCATGAGTTCTTTGTATATTTTGGATATTAGCCCTCTATCAGTTGTCGTATTGATAAAGATCTTTTTCCAATCTGGTTTGGTTGCAGGTTTGTCCTAAGGAGAGTGTCCTTTGCCTTACAGAAGCTTTGTAGCTTTATGAGATCCCATTTGCCTAGTCTTGATCTTAAAGCATGAGCCATTGGTGTTCTGTTCAGAAATTTTTCTCTACTTCCCATGTGTTCAAGATTCTTCTCCACTTTAGCTATTTTTAGTTTGAGTGTATCTGGTTTGATGTGGAGGTCCTTGATCCACTTGGACTTAAACTTTGTACAGGGCAACAATAATGGACTGATTTGCATTCTTCTACATGCTGACCTCCACTTGGACCAGCACCATTTGCTGAAACTGCTGTCTTTTTTCCATTGGATGGTTTTATGTTTATTACAGGACCCTGATTAATACAACCCAAGTGAAATGAGAGTGATTACACATTTTCAAACACTTCCAAAGTTGGATAGAATAGTCAAAACTAGTTACCATTGACCTAAGATTCAATAAGCATACACAGAGACATACAGACCCATGGCAGGGGTGGGTGGGGGTAGTAGATACTGAGAGAGACACAACCACAGAGAAAGATGGATACAGACAGAGACAAACATATATATATATATATATAGAGAGAGAGAGAGACAGACAGACAGACAGACAGACAGACAGACAGACAGAGATTTAGCAGTCATAGTGGGTCTGTTTTATCTTTGATAGAACAAATAAGGAAACCTAGAGAAACTGCATAGAAATACAGATTTCCAAGAATATAAAAGGGACAATTTAGCAGAAATTGAAAATAAAATCTAAAGGGTATCTATAATTGTACCCTACAAAATAAAGAGTAACTTCTATTACTTCTTTCAGATCAACTTTAACCTCCAAACTACCTCCAGAAGACATGTCAGGGGACCTGGAAGCCAAGAGCTGTGGCTACACACATATCAGTGTTCAGAAGTTCTGCTATGAGTGGACCATTAGCAACTTTTCATTTTGCATGGATGGAATTCGGGAAAATATTGCAAGCCCAGTGTTCTCATTAGAGGCCAGTGAAGAAGTGCAATGGTGTATGAGGATACACCCAAATGGTGTTAATGAAGAAAGCAAAGATTACCTGTCAGTTTACCTGAGTTTGGTCAGTTGTCCAGAGAGCCCAGTTTGGGCAAAGGTACAGTTCTGGATCATAAACGCCCAAGGAGAGAAACATCAAATTACAAAGATC
Source organism: Rattus rattus (assembly GCF_011064425.1). NCBI lineage: Eukaryota > Metazoa > Chordata > Mammalia > Rodentia > Muridae > Rattus > Rattus rattus. Next base: position 120,914,998 of record NC_046156.1, on the reverse strand, counting down.
CCAAATGTTTTAAGGTTTCTGCCAAAGGAAAAATGGGGATACAAAAAGTTCATCCGTCGAGATTTCCTCCTCTCCCATAGGCAGTGGCTTCTTCCTGAAGACCAACTCACCCTGTGCTGCAAGGTAAGCGTAGTAGGACCCTTCTTTAGCACGCCTGGACAGAACATGAAACCTGCAATCAGGGATCCAATGCAGATGTTGGCAGATGGCCTAGGGGATCTGTGGGAGAATTCCCTCTTCACAGACTGCAGCCTTGTGGTAGCTGGCCAGGAATTCAGATCTCACAAGGCCATCCTAGCAGCTCGCTCTCCAGTTTTCAGAGCCATGTTTAAACATGAAATGCTGGAGAACCTAACAAACCGCGTTGAGATCCATGACATTCATCTACCAGTCTTTAAGGAAATGATGGGCTTCATTTACACAGGGAAGGCACCAAACCTCCACAACCACTCAATGGCCACTGGTTTGTTGGCAGCTGCTGACATGTATGACCTGCAGGACTTGAAGGTCATGTGTGAGGATGCCCTGTGCAGGAACCTCTGTGTGGAGAATGCTGTATCCACTCTCATCCTGGCTGACTTCCATAGCACAGAGCACCTGAAGACTAAGGCCATGGATTTCATTACACTTCATGCTTCTGAAGTCTCTGAGACCTTGGGTTGGAAGTCAATGGTAGAGTCACATCCCCACTTGGTAGAGGAAGCATTTCGCTCCCTGGATTCTATACAGTGTCCTTTCTTGGAGCCCTCAATCAAACGTCGAAAGATAATTTAGGAACTTGACAGCTATGACCTCCACTTGTCCTCCAACAGCAACAACCAGTGTTTTAATCATTGACTTCTGTTTAGGCTTCAGTATTACTCGAACATTAACAGTGAATCTGGGAAAAGGCAGCCTGATGGCTTGGGGTTTAATAAAGCTGTAATATGTCAAAATGATGTGTAGGGAAAGGGCAGCACTAGGGTCTTGGACACTCTAACTGACATCTACCCTGTTTGTGTTGTGGATTCTTATCTGATGTATTGGAAACTTGGAGATCAACTGGCCTGAAGCACAGCCCAACTGACTTTCTTTGGAGAAACTGTCTGCATTGGACTGAACAGAATAGATGACCTAACTTATATGTATTAACTGACAAGGAAATTTTTTCACCTAATTTATGTGTATTTTCTATCTGCAAATAAAAATTCTTTTAAATTTACTGTATTTATTCTGTTAATTGCCAGTTGTCTTGTTCTAATTAAGATTTCTATTGTTGTATTGAGTATATTTAAGGGAATGAAAACCATGAATTGTTTGGCTTTTGTACAGTGGCTTCGAGTTTCTCTCCATTTAAGTTGATGTTGACAAGGGCTTTTTCTATATTACCATTATTATACTTATACATATCATCTGTGTACCAATCTCTAGAAAACTTTATACAGGAAGGGGTCGCATTTTTTCCATATTTATTAAACTGGGTATTTCTTATTTACATTTCAAATGTTATTCCCTCTCCCGGTTTCCAGGCCAACATCCTCATCCCCCTCCCCCCCTTCTATATTGGTACTCCCCTCCCCACCCTCCCCCTATTACCACCCTCCCCCCAACAATCCTGTTTACTGGGGGTCCAGCCTTGGCAAGACCAAGGGCTTCCCCTTCCACTGGTGCTCTTACTAGACTATTCATTGCTACCTATGAATTTGGAGCCCAGGGTCAGTCCATGTATAGTCTTTGGGTAGTGTCTTAGTCCCTGGAAGCTCTGGTTGGTTGGCATTGTTGTTCACATAGGGTCTCAAGCCCCTTCAGCGTTTTTAGTCCTTTCTCTGATTCCTTCAATAGGGGTCCCATTCTCAGTTCAGTGGTTTGCTGCTAGCATTCGCCTATGTATTTGCCATATTCAGGCTGTGTCTCTCAGGAGAGATCTACATCCAGTTCCTGTCAGCCTGCACTTCTTTGCTTCATCCATCTTATCCAGTTTGGTGGCTGTATATGTATGGGCCACATGTGGAGCAAGCTCTGAATAGGTGTTCCTTCTTCCTCTGTTCAAAACTTTGCCACCCTATCCCTTCCTAATGGTATTCTTGTTCAAGGGGTCACATCTTAAAGACCTTGCCTGGATCCAATTTAATGATCATGTTTTTTGCTTTTTGTTTGATTCCTTTTGTTTTGCTATTTTTCTTTCAGTTCTATGTAGTTGATTAAATTTTATTGATTTTTGTATATTGGAGCACCCCTACTCACCTGGGGACAAAGCCTACTTTGTTTTTGTACATGATATTTTTAATGTGTTATTGGAACATATTTGCAATTATTTAATGATTATGTTTGCAACAGAGTCCATAAGGGAAATTGATGTGTGTTTTAGATATCATTGTAACTGTAGTCTCTCGTAAAAGAGAGTGGGAAATATTCCTTCCGTTTTCATTTTGTGAAATGATTTGAGAAGCATAGGCCATAACTCCTCTTAGAATAGCTGGTAGAATTTTGTGTGAAAATTATCTGGTTCTGGGTATTTTTGATGGGGAGACTTTATTATTTTTTTGGTTCTTTTTTTTTGGGGGGCTGGGAACCGAACCCAGGGCCTTGTGCTTCCTAGGCAAGTGCTCTACCACTGAGCTAAATCCCCAACCCCTGATGGGGAGACTTTTAATGGCTGCTGCTATACTTAAATGCCTTTGATTTGGTGTACACATGGTAAGAATTGAAATGGCAGCTTGGGCCATTTACCTTTATGAGCATTAGTGCCCTTACCTAATGTGAGTTCAACTAACATTCAGGCTACACTGTCCAGAGGAATTGACTCTACTACAACCTTACTCCTCTAGTCTTCTGAACACCCAGATGTACAAGGGAGACAGTTTGTGTCCTATGTACCATTGGCCAGTAATGACCTTTATAATTGAAGTTGTACACCCCTCCTCCATTTTTTTTTTTTTTTTTTTTTTTTTTTTGAGCTGGGGGACCAACCCAGGGCCTTATGCCCCTTAGGCAAGCGCTCTACCACTGAGCTAAATCCCAACCCTCCCTCCATTTTCAAAAAGATCCTCAGATATCCTAGGTCTTTAGATTCAATCATGTTGACTCAGAAACCCACCTGTGATGACTGTCAGCAATTGTCCAGGTTCTTTTCACAACTTAAGAAAGTGAGAGAATAGGGGGCTGGAGAGATGGCTCAGCGGTTAAGAGCACCAACTGCTCTTCCAGAGGTCCTGAGTTCAATTCCCAGCAACCACATGGTGGCTCTCAACCATCTGTAAAGAGATCTGATGCCCTCTTCAGATACCTGAAGACAGCTACAGTGTACTTATATATAATAAATGAATAAATCTTTAAAAAAAAAAAAAAAAGAAAGAAAGTGAGAGAATTGTGGGAGAAGCTTGGAAATTGGTTCAAGGGGTAAATGGACTGCCCACACAAGTCCCAGTTAATATTGATACAGCCTTAACTTTGACCATACCCAACTGGGATTTTAAGGCTGTTGAAGGTAGGGAAAGGATATGTGTCTACCAGCATATTGTGTTGGGTGAGCCACAGAGAAGTTCTATCAAGCTGTCCTATAAACTTAGCTAATGTAACCAGGTGAAATAATGAGAGCCCTACAGGATGTCTAAAAAGAAATTTTTGAAGACTATACACATACATTTTCTTGGATCCAGAAACAAGAGAAAATTGTCAGTGGGAAGCATGGCTTTTTTAAAACAAACTGCCCCTGGTATCTGTCAAGAACTTCCATGCCTTGATGGTTTTCCTGGTAAGCAACTTTCTATAACTTAATATAGGAAGAACTATATGACTGAGATTCTTGGGCTTCAGATCCATTCCAGGCCCTGGGGAACCCAAAGGAGGAAGAGAAATCCAGATACTATTTGTTGGGCACAGGGCACAAAATTCTGTTTTGAAACAAGCACTGGGGCCAATTTCAAAAAAAAAAAAAAAACATGAGTACAGGGGCAACTGTCAACAAGGTTATCCATGACCTAACCAAAGAAAAATTGATCTAATTAATTCGTGGTCATTTCTGAGTGTCCATACTCTCTTATGGAAGAAATTCACTCACTAAATGGGAGCCGAATTACAGTTTACACACAGGGAGTGAAATTATAAGAATGTTTCCATGAGGGGGCACTCCAGCGGCAGGTCCCATGCAGTCCAGACACCCTTCATAATAGTCCCAAATAATATAAAATACCTCAGTGTGACTTTAACCAAGCAAGTGAAAGATCTGTATGATGAGAACTCCAAGCCTCTGAAAAAAGAAATTGAAGAACACCTCAGAAGATGGAAAGATCTCCCATGCTCATGGATTGGCAGGATTAATAGAGTAAAAATGGCCACTTTACCAAAAGCGATCTACAGATTCAATGCAATCACCATCAAAATACCAATCCAATTCTACAAAGAGATAGAAAGAACAATTTGCAAATTCATCTGGAATAACAAAAAATCCAGGATAGCTAAAACTATCCTCAACAATAAAAGGACTTCCAGGGGAAATCACTATCCCTGAACTCAAGCAGTATTACATAGCAATACTGATAAAAACTGCATGGTATTGGTACAGAGACAGACAGATAGACCAGTGTAACAGAATTGAAGACCCAGAAATGATCCCACAAACCTATGGTCACTTGATTTTTGACAAAGGAGCCAAAACCATCCAATGGAAAAAAGATATCATTTTCAGCAAATGGTGCTGGTTCAACTGGAGGTCAACATGTAGAAGAATGCAGATCGATCCATGCTTATCACCCTGTACAAAGCTTAAGTCCAAGTGGATCAAGGACTGCCAGATCAAATCAGATACACTTAAAATAATTGAAAAAAAAGTGGGGAAGCATCTCGAACACATGGGCACTGGAGAAAATTTCTTGAGCAAAACACTAATGGCTTATGCTCTAAGATCAAGAATCAACAAATGGGATCTCATAAAACAACAAACCTTCTGTAAGGCAAAGGACACTGTCATTAGGACAAAATGGCAACCAACAGATTGGGAAAAAATCTTTACCAATCCTACAACTGATAGAGGGCTTATATCCAAAATATACAAAAAATTCATGAAGTTAGGCTGCAGTGAGACAAATAACCCTATTAAAAATGGGGTTCAGAACAATGCCAAGCAACCAGAGCTTCCAGGGACTAAGCCACTACCTAAAGACTATACATGGACTGACCCTGGATTCAGACCTCATAGGTAGCAATGAATATCCTAGTAAGATCACCAGTGGAAGGGGAAGCCCTTGGTCCTGCTAAGACTGAACCCCCAGTGAACGAGATTGTGGGGGGAAGGGCGGCAATGGGGGGAGGATGGGGAGGGGAACACCCATAAAAAGGGGAGGGGGAGGGGTTAGGGGGATGTTGGCCCATAAACTGGGAAAGGGAATAACACTCGAAATGTAAATAAGCTTCCTGGTTGCTGCCGCCGCAGAGAGCTCATGGGCAGCACCCCGCGAGCAAACTTGAGCCTCGGGACCACAGGTAAGACCAACTTTTCTGCTGCAAGAGACCTGCCTGGTGAACTTGGGACACACAGAGGCAGAATTCCTCTAGGACCGGGCACTTCTGATGTTTACGGTGAGTCCCACACCCGCGGATCCTGGCCCGCAGCAGCTCTCTGCTCCCAGACCCTGGGGGAGAGAGACCTCACCGCCTGGTCAGGTGGGCACTCCTGAGGCTGCAGAGCAGAAGAGACCACTAACACTGCCCACTCCTGCCCACATCCCTGGCCCAAGAGTAAACTATATAAGGCCTCTGGGTTCCCGTGGGGGAGGGCCCAGGAGCGGCAGGACCTGAAGGAACAGACTGGATAAAGAGTTCTCTGCACCCAAATCCCGTGGGAGGGAGAGCTAAACCTTCAGAGAGGCAGACACGCCTAGAAAACCAGAAGAGACTGCACTCTGCACACATTACTGATTCCAGAGGAAAACACCAAACGCCATCTGGAACCCTGGTGCACAGAAGCTCCCGGAAACGTCGGCACAGATCTTCCTGGTTGCTGCCGCCACAGAGAGCTCGTGGGCAGCACCCCGCGAGCGAACATGAGCCTCGGGACCACAGGTAAGACCAACTTTTCTGCTGCAAGTGACCTGCCTGGTGAACTCAAGACACAGGCCCACAGGAACAGCTGAAGACCTGTAGAGAGGAAAAACTACACGCCCGAAAGCAGAACACTCTGTCCCCATAACAGGCTGAAAGAAAACAGGAAAACAGGTCTACAGCACTCCTGACACACAGGCTTATAGGACAGTCTAGCCACTGTCAGAAATAGCAGAACAAAGTAACACTAGAGATAATCTGATGGCAAGAGGCAAGCGCAGGAACCCAAGCAACAGAAACCAAGACTACATGGCATCATCGGAGCCCAATTCTCCCACCAAAACAAACATGGAATGTCCAAACACA